>NW_028280846.1:100000-132500 GCF_059751285.1 Brachycentrus maculatus | reverse complement strand
GATACATTGGATACGTTGCTACTCGTATTAGGTACCTGCAGGCATCAATATGCAGAGACGGTATTAAAATAAGAAAAAGGCATTTACGATCTGCAGTTTATGATGGCCGTCTAACCCATTCCTCCTAACCCGAGTAACGGCATGTGGAGTCTACCTTTGAACTGGACTCCACATAAACGTCCACACGATGACGGTGCATGTGCTGCAAGTGTTGGGAATGACGGTGCGAATTGCATTTATCTGCACGGGCGTACTACACCATGATCCTCGAATGGACCTTCGCCACAAGTGAAGAAGCTTGCAAATGCATAATGTCCTCAAAAAATAAACTACCAATAAGGTTTTGTCCACCTCCGTAGCGCAGTGGTCAGCGCGTTTGGCTACCGTGCTGGAGGTCCCGGGTTGGATTCCCAGGAGGGTCAAAATAAATACGGCCGATTTTCACTCTCATATTTATTTAATATCACCCTGGACTGGTACAAGAAGCGCAGGGCTGATCACCTTGCCTTCATGCAATTTACGATCAAGATAACACTGCATCCCTACGATGCAGTGCCCTATGCACCATTGGGTGCGGATAAGGGTAAGAAGAAGAAGAAGAAGAAGGTATAAATAATATGTTTCAATAATTTCATTTATTCATTCGGTCGTCACTTTGTGGTAAAACCTATCCATTTTTAATTAAAATTTTTCTTAGTAAATACCACTATTTCTTAAAATGTACTGTGACACGTTTTTCGATGCATTCCGCATCATTTAGTAAAATATAGAATTAGCTTCACATTCGGTGTTTGAAAATGGTGCTGGATGCATCGAAACACTTGTCACAATAGATTTTAAGGTATTGCATCTTTTTAAGTTACTTTTTAAGAAATGAAAAAAAGACATTCGGACTGTCATTTTTCTCAACGGATATCGTTTTTCATCATATGTTTATTCAACCAATACAAAAATGTCTTCAATGTACTATATATAGTAATTACCATATAAATGGATTAACTAACCATCACGCCGCTCTCTACAGAGGTAGGCAGAGAGAATAGAACGCCACACTACTCTGTCTTTGTAAACATTCCTCGCCTCTTCCACGTTCGCACATCTCTTTATACATGCCCGACGATTATTTATTTATTTATTTATTTCTTTCTGCTGATATAAATAGAATCCGCCTTGCTATAATAGAGTCATTAGCGCTCCTGAGGTAGTATTTTATGAAAATAGCGATTTGTTTATTATCCAAAATGATTGTTATTCAAATGATTAAACACGTGTCGATTTTCTAAATTGATCAAGTGATCATCAACAACAAAAAAATATAAGGAAATGTGTCTTAAATCTTGTGGATTTTATTGTAGTATCGTTTTATAAATCGCTTTCATTTAGCTACCTGACATAACCGTGATAAGAGGTAGATAGGAAATATTTATCGTCACTATTAAATTCTAATTGGCAAACGAGTGACCCCGTTCTGTGACCTTAAAGCTTCAGAGAGAAATTACAAGAAAGGGTCCTTGGAACCAGGACGATATCTTGAGGTCATTAGTCATTATATCCTAGATATGTAATGTATAGAAGCAATAGCGGATTTCAATCATTTTATATAATTTTTTTACAACATTTTGAGTGTGTCCAAATACATGTTTACAAATCTGGATTATCTTCAATTACAGGAGTTTTTTTTCAAAATATTTTAAGCTATTCATTTTCATATTATTATAAGCTAAAATAATAAAAAATGAAAATGACATTTTCTGGCGTTTCTCATGTGTGTGATTATAATCCAGGATTCGGACCTCACATACTAATATACTGCTTAATAAAAGATTTTTCTATAAATTAAGATCGAAAAATAATGTTCAAATAATTAGATTACTTAGAGTCAAATTAAATGAACCTATTACTGTTAAAATAGACATATTATATATATATATATATATATATATATATATATATATATATATATATATATATATATATATATATATATATATATATATATATATATATATATAAATATACAAATATATACTTATTTTAACAGTAATAAGTATGATTTTTCTTATTACTGTTTAAAAAAGCATATTCTTTTATAATAATAATATGAATAATAATCCTATAATTATTCTTATTTTATTAATATTTATAGAATTCAATAAACCTATCTTCGAGATCCATTGGTACTTCATCTTATTAATGAGTGGGTGTTGTAAATTTACAACTAGCCGATATCTAAACCTAGTTTGATGGTCGAGTGGGTGATTTTGCGCTTGTGGTCAGTGAGGTCACGGATTCTACTCCTAGCAAACTCTGTATCGTAGATTTTATGACCGCTCGTTCCGAAGTTGCATCTGTGATATTTTTTGTCGATAACTTGTAGATCAAAGATAAAACGTAAATAATATGTTTCCAAGAAATATTCTTTCCATTTTAAAAACGTATTAATCGTACTTTACGATATTAAATTAATTAAAAAAATGAATGGCTTTAAATCGGTCGAAATAATCAATTAATTCAAATAGGTTATGAAATAATTGAACTTTATTAGATTAAACAACTTTTTTAACCAATTTTTATTATTATTAGTACACTCTAACCTACCTGTTTCAACAACAACCTTATCATCATCAGGGTTTATTAAATTCTTAAACATTAAAAACCTGAAAATATTCATAATTAATTACATTCCATTACCAAAAACTTCCACACACTCTCTGTAATTAAATATTAGTATTTTAATGTTTTAGAATTTAATAAACCCTGATGATGATGACAAGGTTCTTGTCAAAACCGGTAGGTTAAAGTGTACTAATAATAAAAAAGTGGTTATAACAAAGTCCACTTGTCCGCCTCCGTAGTGTAATGGTCAGCACGCTTGGCTACCGTTCTGGAGGTCCCGGGTTCGATTCCCAAGGGTGGTAAAATAAATGTAAGTGATTTTTAACTGTAATATTTATTCAATATTACCATGGACTGGTACCTGAAGCGGAGGGCAGATCACCTTTCCTTCATGTGTAAACTATCAAGATAACACTGCGTTTATATAATATCTATGCACCATTGGGGTGCGGATAAGGGTTTTATTTTTTAATATTAAAACAAAGTTGTTTGATTTTATAAAAAATAATAAAAGTATTAAATAATTTATAAATAGTCTTAAATGTAACACCTTGATAATTTCTCACAATTATGATACATGATAATAAGTTCAATACGATTGATTCTATTTGATAAGTAAAATCCAAGTGTGACCTTTAAAGTTTCTATTCCAAATAACCTTTAGATCGGGAGGATCCAGATTGGAAATTAAGAAATCATTCTTTAAAACTGTTATTTGGAGGCCACCTCCAATTGCCAAATCATCACCGCAACAAAAGAAATATAACTTATGCACAACAACGCATACCATTTTTTTTCATTGTAATATCTCTCTATTATTGCTCATTCTTCAGCACTCAAGGACATGGTGGTTATTTGGAATGTAAATCGGAATCAAAGTATAGACTTCGATTGTCATTGTTTCAAATGTCATAACTGTGATTTTTGACGGGTCACGTGGCAGCGAAAGGTGCCATTTATCGGATTATGTGTTCGATAATAGGGTCGAGTGCCGAGTAATGGTGTTATCAGACTTCTTTTATAAACTGGCCATATCTAGATTAAGGTTATGTCCAAAATAATTTCTTCTTTTTATTTTATGTTTAATCATTTAAAATAAATCATGAACGAGAGAACATTAATAAATGAACATCAACATAATAAATCAATATCCTAAAATGAAATCACACAGTTTATGTTTTGTTTTTTTTTTCCAGGATTAGGACCTCACATACAAATGAAAGTTTCTGCTCAGTAAAAAACTTCTTTCATCTCACCATAGATGTCTCTAGTTAATTCAAGCAATATGTTTCAAATAAAAATATATATATATATATACATATATATATATATATATATATATATATATATATATATATAAATATATATATATATATATATATATATATATATATATATATATATATATATATATATATATATATATATATATATATATATATATATATATATATATATATATATATATATATATATATATATATATATATATATATATATATATATATAGCCTATGACGGTCGTGAGCCCCGTAATTACCCAGGCATCAAAATCTTTTTCATCTATGTTGAAATGTCAGAATGTAATATGAAAAATAACTGCTATAATTGGTGATAATCCTGAACAAGTATTTGGACACACTCAAAATGTATATCAAATTATATTTTATGTTTCGGCATTCAGTTTGCGGTAAGATATGATGATATTAAAACAAATGTTTTTACCACTTGAGTTATATTTATTTTAATGACTAGTTTCGTAAGCTACAGATGCTTCCATCTTTGGGTCTGAATTTAAATGACCTGTTTATATTCAGACCCGAAGATGGAAGCATTTGTAGCTTACGAAACTAGTTGTTTAAATAAATATAACTTAAAGTGAAATGGTTGTGATTGTTCACAAATCTGGATTATCATCAATTATGAGATATTTTTTATATTATTTTTTGACATCTCAACATCTCAACGTTTTTCATAATGTGAATAGCAAAATGAATCCAGGATTCGGACCTGACATACAAATGAAAAAGCTTCTGCTCAATAAAATCTTCTTTCATTTTACCGGTTGATCGAATTTTCTCAACTTTTATCAAATAGATGTCTCCAGTCAATCCAAGCAATATGTTTCAAATTTATACAATATGTATAGAAGTTCCAAGAATTTGAGAAGGTTGGTTGTCAATCATGCGTAGAATTGATGAATATTACACGTTTATAAAGTTATCACTTCGACCAGCCTATGACGGTCGTAATGCTCAGACTATCATATTCTCATCATCTACGTTGAGATGCCAAAAAATAATATGGCAAACTCTACCTGTGAATTGAATGACTTGCTATAGAAGGCACTGCATGGAAGCAATAATTTATTTATTTTACATCCATAGCAAAATGAATGCGCGCACCTTCGTGAAGATTTATATGTTTAAGGAAATACAATGTATTTAACTAAACAATAGTTTAGTACGGTGAATATAATTATTATGATGTTTCGGATTACCTAGGTGCAGACAAAATCTCAAGTATTCCCGCTTAAATATACGATTATATTAAACATATTTCATATGCAAGCTAGTACCACTTGGCGTCATAACGGATTTTATGATGTCTGCACATGAGTGATGTATATTTATTTACACGTCTAGCATATTGTCTTAACAAGAAAATTTCTTTAGACATGCAAAGTCAGGTTTTATATTTATTTTAAATCATAATCATAATGATTATTAAAATTTAACTTTGTTTTAAAAATCACTATAAATATTTTATTAAAACTTTATTATAATGTATACCGGCTTCTTGATAAAGAAGCGATTAGCTTCGAAACCGGTAGACATTATAATTAACTTATAATAAAATATTTATAGGGATTTTAAAACAAAGTTACATTTTAATTATAAAATCGAAAATCACAAAGTTATAATAATTCAAATATAAATATAAATTAAATAATTATAATGAAATTATTTTAAGAATCTGCCAAATATCCATGCCAGTATCAAAAGTAATCAATATTTCTTAGTTTTGAATAGTTTCGAGCAATTAAAAAGCCATAGTTTTTTTTAAATATTGAAGATTCACAATATTGAAGTTTTCTACTGAAATATCTTAAAAGGAAATGAAATGCATTATATATAGTAAAACTAAAACTATATATTTGAGTAGTTTTTTTTACTTTTATTTTATTTTACTTGGCGTTACTGACATCACTAGTCGGGTGATATCGATAATAACGAAACTGGTCACTGGTCAAATATATTAAGAAGAGGTGAAGAATGTTTACAAGGACAGAGTGTTTTATTTTTTCTGCCTACCCCTGCAGAGAAGTAGCGTGATGGTTAGTTAGTTAGTTAGAATGGAAAACTACATATCATAAAATTATATTATTTTTTGATTCGGCATTAACTTTGTGGAATGATATGTTGATTATTTTTTATGTTAAACAGTTATAATACACTCTCCTTATCATTCACCGTTTACTTGTATGTATAATACCACTTATTAAGTTTTATTTCATTATACGGGATTTGTTTCGAAAAGAACTGTAGTTTTCGAAACTAGTGGTGTGTAATGAAATGAAACTCAATGAGTGGTATTATACAAGTGCTTAATTTTTAAAATATTAATCGTAAAATTACTCTTAAGCTCCCTTGAAGAGATTTCTCACGAAAATTGCGCTCTATAAATTGTCCACTAAATAAAATACAATATATTGGTAGCCAATATCCGAGAAAAAATAGAAAATAAAATATTTTTATCTTCTGTATTTCGAATGTGGACAAAGTATAAGGGATGCAAACCATACGTTATTTCAGTATCCGCTGACAACAGAGAAGGAGAACTTTCTAAATAGCTTAACACGGGCAATCCAACTCCCCACCCAAGTATCCACCCTTCTTTCTGAACCTAATTCTAGAATTGCGGTCATAATTTCTAAAATGATAAAACTAAACGCATTTAAACTATGAAATTTCGTATATATTGTTATTATTATTTTCTATTTTTATTTTGTTTGGAAATAAAAATAATACTTGACACTGGAAGAAACATCCTTTCACTGGGTAACTGCCAAACAAATTTCTTGAATGAGATCCGCAGATACTTTATGGCACTTTTTATAAACATTGAAAATTAAATAACTTTGTTATAACCACTTTTTTATTAATACAATTTAACCTACTGGTTTTGACAAAAACCTTGTCATCGTCAGGGTTTATATTAATTCAAAAACATTAAAATACTCTTACCAAAAAACTTCCTCATACTCCGTAAAAATCCTAAATGTTATTTTTTAAATTTATTTTAAATGTTATTATGATTTTTACGGAGTGTGTAAAAGTTTTTTGGTGAGAGTATTTTAATGTTTTTGAATTAATATAAACCCTGATGATGACAAGGTTCTTGTCGAAACCGGTAGGTTAAATTGTATTAATGAAAAAGTGGTTATAACAAGGTTATTTAATTTTATAAAGCCAAATAAATTATTTAAAAAAAAAACAATCGATTAATCTTATGAATCGCTGGGGTAAAGTGTTAAAAATGCATTGGAATGAACGCAGTATTACATGCATGTAACTTCGTACATTCATATGTCTTTGAATGGCAGAATGTCTAAGCCCGTTATTCCCATATTGACGGCTATTGTACTGAGAGGTCTATGGTCGAGCAGAGTGACTAGTGTTTGTGGAGGATCTATATGCAAGAAGTCTGCATAGGATTGCATCGAGGCCTGTCATATCCTTCTAGGAATTTAAAAGTCATCATATCGACTTATTCAGTCGATCCTACAGCAACTATCTTCTCGTCTTCTCGATCTTCAATCCACAACAGTTAGATTACTGATTATAAAATATCATATTAACTTATCAAAACACCTACTAATGAGTTTCATATTTTAATAGAGAAAGGATAAAGTTAAATTACATCAGTTATTCTTGGTTTAAACCATTTTTTATCTACAACATTTTGAGTGTGTCCAAATACTTCACACAAATTCACAAAATCTGGATTATCTCCAATACAGAAGTTATTTTCATATTATTTTTTTGACATCAAATATGAAGAAGAATATGGAAGTCTGGGCATTAACGGGGCTGACGACCGTCATAGGCTGGTTTGAGTGATGACTTAAACCAGCCTAAGACGGTCGTCAGCCCCGTAAATGACCAGACATCCATATTCTTCTTCGTCTTTGATGAGATGTCAAAAAATAATATGAAAAATAACTCCTATAATTGGAGATAATCCAGACTTGTGAACATGTATTCGGACACACTCGAAATGTTGTAAATATTGAGAACACATGAAAAACTGTTATTTGGACAGAGTTATTATGCGCGCTTTGTAAAAATTCAGCCCAAAACAAATATCTATAAATATATCAGAATGCGACTAATGAATCCCCGTTTTCTGTAAAAGCAATACGACCGAAACATTTAGTGTGTTTTCGGGAGATGGTCTATTTTGGTGCAGAACCACGACTGCCCTCCACTCGACAATGACTTGGCCTAGGTTATTTATCAACCGCTGCACTGGGAACGGAGAATACCGTCTTCCTAACCTTGAAAATCTACTTGAAATTTGCACCATTTGTGATGAGCCGGGGAAAATATTAATTAAAATATTACTTTTTGAGCCAAAAAGTTATATAAAATATATTTTGAATATTGAAAGCATTAACTTTGTATATCACATTGATATTTTATTTTTAGAAAATAAAAATACTTCCTAAAAAGTAATAAATTAAACCCTGAAGAGGGCAACAGGTTGTTGCCGAAACTAATTGGTTAATAAAAATGTGAGTGGATAAAAAAACAAAGTCTTTTTATTTCTCAAAATAAAATATAAAAATAACTCCTATAATTGGAGATAGTCCAGATTTGTGAACAAGTGTTTGGACACACTCAAAATGTTGTTGATTAAAATACATGTAAATGGATACGAAGTACTGAAATCTCAAAATAGATGAATGAGAATATAAAAGTCTGAATATTTAGAGGGCTTACAATATGTCGAATCTTGGTTTTAGTAATCTGTATTTAATACGCGTGCAATAAACACCATTCTTGTGTATTAGACTAGATGAATTATTTGATAGACGTTTCACGCTTCGATCGGCTACAACAACTGCAATGGGCAAAGTGATCTTACCAGCTCGCAACCAGCGCACTAAATTTAGCGAGCCTACCTTTGCTGTTGCGGGACCGATGGCGTGGACAGCTCTTCCACCAATAGTTAGAAATTATAAGAGAGATGTGATCTTTCGAAAAAATCAAATTTGTTATCTAAATCATTTCCACCATCTTCTTTTCCCCAATTCATTCACAGTGAAGCGCACTTGAGGTAGTATTTTACGAAAATGGCGCTATATAAATTATCCAAATTTATTTTTATTATCATCTCCTGAAAAATCAAGTTTTTTGATTTATGAAGTTGTTTAATGGAGTGGGCGATATGTAAAATATTAATTTATATTAATATTATGCATTTTCGAAGTACCTCTGCCGCGTTCTTAAGCCTCACCCACGGTCACGGTTTCGGATACTGCACGTTGTGCAAGCCGAACTATTTTCGTAACTCCTCCGGTCCGATTTCTCTCATCGCCTCATCCCCAAGGGTCGAAGGGACCCGCGCACCGTTAGGCTAACAGATTTACATGTCCCGAACTAGCAAGTCGAGTGGCTCGAGTGAGGGAACGCTTTTGATTGATGACAAGGGCCGGTATTACGAGAGTTTGAGTGAAAACACGTCGGGTCGTAAATCGCATCGATCTTGAGCGAAGTTTGAGAGAGAATATCACGGATTCTAAAATCCGTGCGGTAAGTTTATTATCATAGTACTAATATTAACATCACAACGATTCCCTGGAGGGGTAGGTAGAGAGAATAGAATGCCATACCACTCAGCCTTTGCACATTCTTCGCCTCTCCCACATTCATGCATCTCCTCATACATACCTGCCGATTATTTCGACTCCTGACCCGGCTACGTTCGAGTATTTTACATACGTGATCATGCCAAGTTTTTCTCAATCTTTCTCTGCTTCTTTTTCCAAATACATTCGCCTCATATTTTTTACCGTTTTCTTCTCATTCATTCGTTCCACGTGTCAAAACCAGCTCAACGCGCCTTTATTAATTGATCGATAATGCTTATCTCAACCTTGCATTATTTTCTTATTTCTCCATTTGAACTTCTATTTTACATCGTTTTGCTTCACATTCGCCTGAAAGTTCGCATTTCGACTGCATTCAGTCTACTCTCATCCTATTTTGTTAACTCTATACCATATTTATAATTCAAACATTTGATAAAGGATAAAAATCACCGTGGTAGGCAGCGTTTTGTTTTGAAAAGGACATTTTAACTGTTTTGATGATGCTGTGACGAGGAAAAAAGTTTCATATTATTTTTTGACATCTCAACAAAGATGAAAAAGAATACCTACTAGGCATTTTCGTGCTCCTCGATCGTTATAGGTATAAAAAATAATATGAAAAATAACTCCTATAATAGGAGATAATCCAGATTTGTAAACAAGTATTTGGACACACTCAAAATGTTGTAAGGAAAAGTTTGTGAATATGGAATAATTAGGTATAATTCACAGTGACAACAAGAAGACCAGCATTACCTCCGTCATCTGCAGTTGAATATCCACAATGACGGGATCTTAACAAGCTACTCTCCGGCACTACCATGACACAGTGAGGCGTCCTGTCCAACATCTTGGCCATGCTCCAGCCCAAGAAGACCGAGAAGAAAGCGCAACAATACGGCGGCTCCACTTTCCTGACTCAGCCGATTGACGACGTTTTTCATATATATATATTTTTTTAATTTTCTCTCATTATCATTTTCATATCATAATCTATACCTGTATAAGCGCCCTTGAGGTAGTTTTTTACGAAAATGGCGCTATATAAATCATCCAAAATTATTATTATTATTATTAGAGGCGCATCCTGAAAGATCACCATTGCATTCATTCGAAACCCAAATCCGTGAAAAAATAATATTTACTTTGCTTCGTCCTGTGAACGGTAGATATTTTTTGTTCGCACAACGGTACCTGAAAGATCCGCCAAGGGAATCGCTTGCATCCTGCCACACATCTCGTGTTCAAGAACATTCAGGATTTGAGACATTTGAGTCACGAGATGCCGAAATCTGGACCGTTATTTTTTTTTCATCCTTGCTGCATCCTGTTTTACAGCTATGTCCCGAGGGTGTGGGCGATGCACAGGGTGCAATGAACCCCCTCATTTGTAAGGGATGGCGTGGTCGAACGACATTTGCCTGAGATGCCAGCGGAATATTGTATTGATTTAAAATTTACAAGACAAATTGCAGGATGTGTATCTCGACAGGAAAATGACAGCCTTTGATCTTACTAACAAACGTTAATAATGTGCACAGAACCAATCATTGATACTATTTGTAAATACATATGCGGAGGTCTTCACCAAAACGTTACATTTATAAATAATTTTAAGTATTCAGGAAATTCTAGATTGTAAAATTTTTACGTTTTGATGCAATTTAATTAATATTTTTTATAAAATATAGTAAACAGAACATTTGCATTTAAATGATTTTTTGTGCAATATTGGAAATGTAACTTTTTGGTGAGGACCTCCACATATGATGTAGCGCTGTTTTTGGGAAAAATCACACCAAGACAGCTTTACAATTTGCAGTAAATTTGTCGTTAAAAACGACATCCGTAAATAATTATTTTTTCGAATCCATTTTGAATATTAATATTTCAAAATTAATAAAAAATGTGTATCTTTATTTTTTTAACCATCATAATGACGTTAAAATAAAAATAAAAAACTCGTACTATTAATGAATGGATAGCAAGAGAATGACTAAGAAAGTGTATTTGGCGAATGTGAACAGGAGTTGATCTGAATTGATCTGTTCTATGCTTCTGAAGAAGCTGGATTCTTCTACATCATTAACATGAGTCTTCAAGCTTACATTTTAATTTATGTTTTAATGTATACGCCTTAAATGTGTCGTTCGTAATGTTTATATGAGTTTTTGAATATATTGAATTGAATTGAATTGATTTCGTTAAATATACTATACTATTTTTAGTAATATAAAGTAATATGTCCGCCTCCGTAGTGTAATGGTCAGCACGCTCGGCTACCGTTCTGGAGGTCCCGGGTTCGATTCCCAGGGGGGGGTCACATAAATATATGTCATTTTTTCACTGTAATATTTATTCAATATTACCCTGGACTGGTACCTGAAACGGAGGGCTGATCATTTTTCTTTCGTGTGTAAACGATCGAGATAACACTGCGTTTATATGATGCAGTGCCCTATGCACCATTGGGGGGCGGAAAGGGGTTTTATTATTATATTAAATTAATATAGGTATTGCATAGATCAATCAGAGTTTGAAATCTGGTGGTGTCAAAAGTCTACGTCAACGATGGGAATGTAAGACTAGATGTACGGAAATGAACTAAGTTAAGAGTGTATGTCAGGACAGAAGAGTGTGGCGTTCCATTTTCTCTTCTTACACCTGCAAGATGGTAGTAGAAGTAGCAATGGTAAAAGCTAACGTTCTACCAATTCAACCAAAATAAGAAATTTATTTTGATTTTAATTAGATTAGAATTGATAGATTTCTGAGAATCCATTACAAATTAAGTCTCTCGGCGTATTAGACATTTAGGGGTGGTTTATTTTTAGTCTAAAGGCAGAGTCGTCCTGGGAGAGGGCGGAGGATCTTTATTTATCTGCAGCGGTCCTTTTCGAGGACGTTTAACTATATATTCTCAAAACTGTAAGTGGGTGGTGTGGTTTGAGTAAAATCTAGTGAATAGTTTCAGGGGGTTTCAATTTCGCAGATACCATTTGAGTATATTTATTGTTAAATTAATTGCATTAAAACTTTTTTTAAATGTTTATTAGTTGCCTTAGAAAATTGTCTTTGCCTATTATTCACAAGGATTTAAAGCATATTTGATTTATATGTCTTAAAACTGATAGCGGATGTGTATATTAAATAATAAATTAATAAGGTTAAACGTTAATAACAATGCAATAGATACAAGAATACAATACGTACAATTTTTTTTGTGTTTACGAGTATATTAGGTTAAAATATATTAAAACAATTATAATAAAAAACCTTTGTAAAAAGAACTCCACCGACAAGTCACACTAAAGGTGGCTTGGTGAGTCGCTGCAAAAAAAGTTAATTTTGCAAATTTTCAAAATGGATTTGACATCTATATCAATCAAGATGTATTATTCGTCTTGTCATATTCACTTCATCTTATTTCACTCATTCGTTCCACATGTCCATGCCATCTCAACAAACCTTTTTTTTAAAATTGTATCGATAATGCTTATTTCAGCCTCGTATTCTTTTCTTATTACTTACTTATTTATGTATTTTTCGATATCGTTTTATTTTATAAAAATAATAATGGAATATTGTAATTGTCGATACTTGAATTTTTCCATTATTCTTTTGGAAAATAAAATTATTTAAAAATAATAAGGATGCTTTTACTTATTTTGCGAATATTATATTTAAGGGTAATCGCAATAAACAATTTTTTTTCTATTACAATTTTTCAAAAACTATAAATTTGTATGTTTTTTTCATTTAAGGATTATGTATGTTTAAAGAAAAATCTATGAAAACACTTCTTTTGAATGCTGCTTAAGTTACAATTAGTAGTTTTTTAAATTGATTTATATCAATTTTATTTTAAAACATTGTTTTAATGCAAAAGATAAATGGCAAAAAGTTAAATAAAATTTTCCAGTTATTTGTATCATTATTGGTTTGAGTCTCGGCTTGAGCGTCGGCGTCTCGACGTTCAACCCCCAAAAGGCGACGAAAACAACCTGTAGCGCATTCTAGCGGCAAATAGATTAAACAGGAAAATCTGAATTTTTCTTGGAAGATAGATTTCTTAACTTTGTAATCGAGGCGACGTTGTTTTAAAGTGTGAACAGTTAGTATCTGCATAATTTTAAGATTATTTTAATTTTCTATTTCAACTAAGGTATACATCATATTGTACTTCGACTTGTTAAATTACTGTGTATTTCTTTTTGAAATAAACTTATGATTATTTTCACACAATTCTGCAATGAAATATTCGAAAGCTTTTATTTATATTATAAATGCTTTCAAATTAAAAATCCTCGTCACAAGTACAATCCTCAATCAAAGTCCGAAATTAAAGTTGTTTTCCGGTTTTTTCCTATTTAATTTTCTTTGGCATTATTTTCTTCATTACTAGGGGTCGTGACTTTTAATGTTGTCCTCCACCTCTGTTTTCTATATTTCATAAGCTGTTTTCTACGAAACCCGTCGACGTTGTAGTAAAAAAAGTTACAACAATGTTATTTTTTCATGTCAAAACTATTTGAATATTTGAAATTTCATCGTTCACATGTGACATTGCGGTAAAATAAACACGTTTTAAATTATTAATTAATATCAAGAAAGTGGTCTACAAAATTCTGTTATATTTAAGATTATAAGATATCGGTCACTCCTTTCAACAACGTCATTTATAAAAAATCTTAATTTTTCAGTTTTGCATGTTTTCGGAATGTCTAGAAAATGTACTATATCCCCGCAAAAGCGGCATATTTTAAACTAAATATTTACCCACTACAGGGCAGAAATTGTTGTTTTTGCATTTTGAAGAAAAGGTATAGTTTAATTATTTTTCTACATATACTTAATATTTTTCAAATAGAGAAAGAACATTCAGGTTTCAGTTTAAAGTTCAATAAGTGGCTTGATATTTATTTTTAATACACTTTATTATATTCTTAAACTCTAAAAACGATCTCCTGAAAAATCAAGTTTTTTTTTATATACTTATGGCATTGTTGAAAGGAGTGAGCGATATAATATATCGCATTTAACATATTTTAATACCATTTTCATCACTCAAATCATTATGCAATGTATTCAAAATAAGCGTCAAAACTTTTAAATTTGACATGATAGTAATTTCTTAAAGAGTTTTCAAATAAATTCACAAATTAAGACGTGTACAAGCTGCAAAGTTCCCGATATAAAACAACTCGTTTCTCCGCTGAAAACAAGAGAAAGAGTTCCATTGATAATTTCTCGCCGTAGTAAAATTGTAGCCTTATTATTCCTTCCTCCCAAGGAGGGGGTGTTTCATCGTTTTACTTTTTCCGTATTTAAGCAAACCACCCTCGCGAGGGGTGGCGGGAGTAGGGGCTCTAACGACCGAGCAGAAAGAAGAAGTATTTTCTCTTTTAATTAACCTCACTTAGGCAGAGAGATGGTGCGGTGAACTTAATAGATTTTTATTCTTTAGCGTTCTTCTCGCTTGAATTTTTATAAGATTTGAGCTTTTAATTTTATCGGTGGGGGGATATTTTGGCGGGAAAGTTTGCATGTTTTGACGGGAAATTTCTTATTAAGAGGCTTGTTTGTAGAATGGCTTTAGCACCGTCGTCTTATAAAATTCTTCTGAACGTTTATTATTTAATACCGATTAATTTTTATTATAGTGATGTCTACATAACAAGATTTGGTAATTTCTTACCCTACTTACCCTATTTTAATTCAATATCCTTATTAATAATGAATCATTTATTTTTTTAAATAAAACGACTTTGTAAAAAAGGTATTTGATGTTATCATTTGAAATATTCAACTTCTTTTAAATGCAATTAAAAACGTAGTTTAAATTGTTTAATAAATTGATTTGGCAGTCATTTCGTGGTTATATCTATTAATTTTTAACTTTAATTTTACTTTGTAACCACTATTTAAAAAAGTATCCTATGCCACGAAATTTGATGCATTCTACATTATTTTCGAATACAGTATAAGGTGTTTGAAATGACGTGGAATGCTTGAATTAAAAATTAATAAAATTCAAGTCAAATAATTTAATCAAAATTTGAAACATATTATTTTGTCAAAAATAAGCGATGTATCATAAAATATCACAGTAAAGCGCCATTGAGGTAGTATTATACAAAAATGACTCCATGTTATTATCCAAAATTCTTATTATAATTATTTTAAGAATTTCTGTACTCGGTAGTAGGTACAAAATAAAGATAAAATTGTACTTTTTGATAGAAGATAGCTTGGCAAAACTTGAACTTTTTAATCCTTGACAGGCAAAAAGTCTACCGAGATATAAAATGTAAGTTCTAACCTAAAAATGAACTTACCATTCATTCGCGAAATTCTTAACTCACTGTGAGTAATTTAAATTTTGTCGCCAATCCCTCTACGTTTATTCCCTCCCTTAAACTCTCGGTTCTGTCGACACTTTTAATTTAACACTAAGTGTCGGAGACGGTAATAGAATTACGTACTACACGATCATAAATTTGGTTACTAGCACCTGCTTTTGGTTGTGGGATATTACTTATTTAACCAGCGCACAGAGCACTGTGCAATTTTCTCAATAAAATTCAACGTAAAGGGGAAATTTTCGAGAACATATTTTATGAAATTCTTGTTTGCCTGTTGTATCACCCATTACTATTAGTCGATACTTTTGTTTATTAGGTCATTAAAAAAACAGATATACGAGTATGTTTCCATAATTAAAAGACATGACAGTAATAGTTAATACAATATTATATACAATAACTTAAAATTCTCTTTTTTTGACATTTTCAAATATATACAAATACATAGATTGTTTCACGATACAATCAATGTGTTCGAGTAAAAGTGAAAGTGATCATTTGGATTTAATCTGTTTACTATCAATAAGATACCTGGAAAAGATATACGGTGGATAGCGTTCTGCATAGTCAGAATTCTTTTTTTCAGAACTCTTGATGCCCATCTGTTAATTCCCTGCCTAGCAAAATAACCATTGCCATTTCAGACTGCCAATGCAATCTATGACATCGACAACCTTTGCCGGCATCCGATTTCTTAATTTTTAGGCAAAAATCTTTTTCCTTGCTCCATACTAACTTGTCGTCTTTATAGACTGTTAAGGTCAGCTCTCCTCGTCCTCGGGTTATATGTCTTTCTATCATATACTCGTACAACGTCACCTAGGTCCTAGGTCATACCTTCGAATCATATTATGTTTCTGTAGTAGTATGTTCATTTGTGAATTTTTTGGTCTTCCTCTAGATGTCTTTCGAGGAAAATCTTGATTTTTATAATTTTTTTTAAACTCCTCACCCTTCAATAACTATTTTTTTTCAAACCCATATATTTATTTCAAACAAAAACTTATTTTTTCAATACAAAAACGGTGTTTTAAGAAAAACATCCAGTTTTGTCAAATGTTACCTCGGTCTAAAGAAAATTTAGTTGCGATTTATCATTAACCATTTAATATATTAATTCAGTTATTATAAGCTGAATGCACAAACGCATTCTCCGCTTGTCGCATAGTTTCACCAGCCTTTGTTTATACAGGGGTAAGTAGGTTCAGAGGCTTTGGTGCAACAGTGAAAATAAAACTGGAAACTTTTCCCAGTTGTAAAAGTTTTTATTTGTTCACGCCGGGACTACCCCTACCGCCTCCCCGGCGTTTCTTGAATGGGATCCGCCGTTCAAAGGCTTCTCCGTCATACTTTCGTTCTCGGCTACCCCCACCCCCTCCCCCGGCGGAAGAATAATTAATGTATAAAAACTTTCAGTTAATAAAGACGCCAAACATCTTTAGGCCGGATATTCTCTTTTCGCGCGCTTTTGACTATGATCTTTATATTTTCGCGGGATTAATTGCGCGCCCATTTGTTGAATGTTGCCTCTTCATTTTCCGGAAGAGATATTTTAGAATTTTCCTACAATGAGCGTTTTATACGCGCTTAATGTGATATTATTTTAACCGGTTAAAATCTTTATTTGTAACGAATTAGAAATCTTCACTTTTTAACATAAACAATATTTTTTAACATATTTTGTTGAACTCAACATTAATGAAGAAGTACCTATTTACATGGATTATAACCTGTCCTAGGCCATTGCAGTGATCGCTTCTAATATGTGCAACATTCACTATTTTGCCTATGATTGGCAACCATACTACTATATTTTTTGGAATTCTTAATAAATCATATCCAGATTTGAGAACAAGTATTTGGACACTCAAAATATTGTAAATATGGTTTTGTTTGTAGAGCAAATGAATCATTAAGCATGAAACGATTCAGGATTGATAAAAATGATTAATCAATTTGAAGCCGAGGAAGACCGAAGAAGATATGGTACAGTCGAATATACAAAATCCTTGTAATTATGCTGGTCAGAAGTTGGAATATTTGACGTACATATAAGACATCAGAAAGCGCATAAATGGAAAACAGAGTAGTTTGGCAATTTATCTTTTCTGCCTACCCTCATAGGAAAAAGCGCTATGGTCAGTTTTTTTAGAACGTTATAAAATGAATATTCTTATGGATAAAAAATTCTTGTTGGTGATTTTTCTGTAATTTCAGAAGGAAAAATTTATTTAGCTAGGTTTTATTTTTCTCGTAAATCCTCCATTGATTGACCAATAATAGGGTACCATATATATTTTATTTTTATTTTATTTATTCGGGAATTGTACAGTTTACATATAAAAAATGAAATAATAAATAATAGTTACATTAACAAAAATAGACATTACATTACATTAACAAAAAATAGTTACGTTTAAAAAAAAGCCAATTAAACAATTCCACATTTATGTTATAAAACTATTAAAAAACATTCAGAGATTAAAAAAAGGGTATTATATAAAATAATAGATTTAGCAGGAAGGAGAAGGAAAGGAGAGGAATTGATGAGGGTGGTTAAAGGATATATTAAATTGAAACGTTATACATTTTAAATGCATACATGTATATACATACATGCATATGCATAAGTCAGGTTGTGGTCCCGTGGTTAGGGTTTAAATTTATGTGAAAAGTAATTAAATTAGTTTTGCATAATTTTATTTTATGGAGATTAAATTTTATAATTTTATATGATTTTTCTGTTTGTTTCCTCTTTTTTTAATATACAAAATAAAATAAAATGTTTTTTTACGGGGGTGATTACTTTTATTGACTTATTGACTAATGTATAAACAACTAAACTAAAAATATTTTTAATTTAGTATAATTTTTTACCGAAAAACATAACAACGAAATTTCTTAATGATTATTTTTGATAAGAAAAATTCTGTAACATCATTTATAAATAAACCAACAATATTTTTCTCATTTCTTTCAATGTTTCTTTTGCATTTTTTTCTGGTTTTCACTCGATAATGAAAAAGTTGACGGTTATGCACACCTAGATATCTACATTATGAAATATTTACGAAATAAATGGTCGAAGAGGAAGTAATGTATGCTACTGAAAATTATGAGTTGTGGGCAACAAAATTGTGAAAAATATTCTTATTTAAAAAATACGGTTTTATCAATGTTTTATCATTAAATTTGTCTGTATTTTAATATTAAGAGGACGTCCTTTTTAAATTTATCCTATTTGGATACATCGCGGTAAATTTATAATAAAAAGTTGGTTCTTTAAGTTTAATGCTCTCTATAAGTTTAATGCTCTTTGAGTTATATTTGATTTTTTTAATATTATAATTTTTTGTTTGTTTATGACCAATTAATGTAATATGGTCCTAATTTACTAGTTATTCTTTCGGTAAACGATATTTGAAATCAACCATAGGTAACTACTTTAGTACTTCAGATGAGCCACCCCCGAAGCCCACATGTTCTCCTAATAGAAAGAGACAACACACGCGAGGGAGTGTGGGTGCGTGTTCTTACGGACACCGTCTCAAGAGGAAAATGTTCTCTACCCGTCTCCCTCCTTCCCTTTGTCGACCATTCTGCTAGAGAGAAACATCCGATCTCATCCCCGGTCATACGTGATACACACATTCATACTCGGGAAATCTACAGATGAGCGTGCGAACCGGCGCTTAGGCCTTTCTTCACGCGAGGCGATTGTTCTCGCGCTCTTTCCACTTGGCGGATCGCATATGGCCGTCTCGCTCGCGCGGGGAAATCGCCGGTAGGTCGGCTAACCTTTGGCCATCTTCGGACGTCGCGGAGCCGCGGCGCCGACCGACGGCGGAAGCTGCCGAGCGGCGTGCGAGCGAGACGGCCGGCGGCGACTGCGCACAACCGCGAGGGGGGCGACAAGGACGGGGATAGAGCGATACTAGGCACGATGGACAGACAGTGGCCCGCGGACAGACCGCGCGGTACAGCGGCCGCGTGTGGACGGACTCCGCCGAACTTTGCCGGACCGAGCCGACGATTGCCGGACTTTGCCGAACGCAAGAAAAGCGCTCTCGGAAAACACCCGCTACCCCGAGTGACCAACGTGGACAAGACTACCCGTCTACAAAACATGCCAATAATTTCCGTTCATCAAAATATTATTTTACTAAAACACAATTTTTTTTTAAAGTGATTTTATTTTTTTCTGACTGTCAACAAAAGCTCGTGTGCATCAACAATATTTTTAAAGTGAAGTGTGACTTTTAAGTTTTTAAGTGACGTTCGTGAATAATGGTTATAACACGATATAGAAATGTCAATAACAATGTTTATCAGATACGGTACTTGTGAATGATAAGATAGTTTATCACTAATCTGTATCCCTTTGGCAATATTGGCCGCAAATATTAATTGACGTTTATAAACGGACATTTATAACGGTCAAAATATTTAATTATAAATAGTTTTATATTTAAATGAAAAATATATAAACTTATCAAAATGAAGAATTTCGCAAAACGTCGGAAAAGATAAACTTTAAAAAAGTTGACAAAACAAAACCGTTGAAATAATGACGATTGTGCGGTTTATATAAAATACCTTTATGTAGAGACATTTTCAGAATGACATGTAAACAAAAGTTGAACTTTTCAGTGGTGAAGTGGATGGCGAACTAATAGATTACTCATTTCAGTAGACTTTGGGACTTTTTAGTGGCCTGAAACTGAAAGGGTTTGTGAATTTAACATTCCTGAAAATTAACCGCGAGTGTTTGGAACCAATCCATCCAAGATGCGAATCAAAATGCCAGCTGTCAGAATTGCGCAAGGTTTGTGAATATTTTTTTAACATTAAAAAAACAAACTACCCTAGATTGAAAATTTACCTTTCAATTGTTTTATCATTGTTTATTTTTGTAATTAAGTAAATTTTCATTAAAAGAGAGAATTCATCATAAAAAATAAGTATTTGAATACAAACCGGTCTTGTTACACTAATTTTTTTTAAAAAATCAGATTTTTTCTTAAGAAAAAAATCATTGTAAAAGTAAATAAACTGTAACAGTGTGTTAGAGGCATGATTTTAAAAATATTTATGGAATGAAAATACCACTGAATATCATTAATTTGTTTTGCAAAAACATATGCAAGAAATTGTTCTAAGTAGGTATTTAAAAATTCGGCAACCCATTTTTCGTTTAGAGTTTGTGTTTATTTTTAAATGAAATAAAAATAGCAATAAAATTAGGAATATAAAGCTTTTTCTATTTTTATCCAGAGATGATTATTTACCAATAAAAAAGTATTTTAAAAATCGGTAATCTGAGGAAAAACAATACATTAAATAGTAAGAAGATAACTTAAAAAATGAATAAAATCAAAGTTTAAAATTTTTGATGAAATATGTATTCTTTCCGTGTTTAATTTTACCACCCCGTAATATTAAGCTTAATTTCGGCGATTTATGAATTGAATTCAGTTAAAATTCTTTGATGTTTATCATTATTAATTTATATCGCTGAGTTTTTATTAAGTTCTCAAAAATTCATTTAAAAATAACACCAAAATACGATACCAAAATTGTTATTGACTTTATTTTTATTTGAAAATTTTCAACATTTTGAGTGTGTCCAAATACTTGTTCACAAAATCTGGATTATCTCCAATTACAGGAGTTATTTCCATATTCTTCTTCATCTTTGATGAGATGTCAAAAAATAATATGAAAATTTTCATATTTAAAGTTAATTGTTGCTTCTGTTATGTATTTAAATCACGAATAATTTGAATGTTATTAATATATGAATACTTGTTTAAGTAGTCATTTAAACACTTTAACCAAAAAAATCGTTTAAAGAACTGTAACATCACAAAAGTGTAAATTTTTTAATATACCACTAGGTATCTAGTATCAAATACGCAAAATATGTTGTTAACGTTTTCTAGAATATCGACAAAACAATTTAACTGTAGAAAAAACGATCAAGCTAATTTTCCTGGAATACCTAACTACTAGTTACAAAGTTTTATGAACACATTTATTACCAACTAACTTTTTATGCAGATACCTACATGTATTTATTTTTAATGGTAATTTAATGGTTATTTTAATGTCAATAAAACGAAACTTTTTGACGCGAATGAAAGACATTGATTTAAAAGTAAAATTCAACAAAAATTCATGTATATGTTGTTTAATTTAAATACCGATTGTAAATATTGTACTAAGTGGAACTACAGTTTTTGAATATTTTTTACAGTTGACACAAAAAAACTGTGTCAAATTAATCATATTTTTATACCTACTCGCATCTACTTCTACATCTAGTCCCATTATTATATCGAAATAAGAAAGTTAGGTATCAAAGAGAATATTACAATATTTTAAATTTATTTTCCTATAAAAACGTCGATTATTTTATTGAAATGAAAATGTTTTTTTCACCTAATGTGTTACCAATCATTTTTCGATGAATTTATTGGTCGATAATGTAGTGGAGAATATTATGTAAAGAAACGTCGGCGATTTTATCTTAATGGCAATATGCCGTTATTCTATATTGAATAATATAAAAACATATTCAAATTTATTATAATGTGCGTGCTGTATATGTCCAAGTCTGTATTATACCTGTAAATTAGCAGTAAGTATGTTTATCTAACGTGAAAACAGTCCTGGGTTCGATTCCCGATTAAAACAACAAATAGTTCTATTTAAAAAAATCTATGATGACGTTGTTTGAAAATAATACGGGAGGCATCGAAACACGAGTTACATTGGATTTACTAAGTAAAATTTAAATTAAAAAGGGTTATACGAGTAAATTAATGTGTACAAAGTGACTGGTGAATCAATGAATGAAGAACTAATGATGTTACCTTAAAGGTGTCTCAACTTATTATGAAACATGTATCGTTCTACCCTTTTTTTAAGAAAGAAGATGAAAATTTGAGCATTTTAGGGCTTGCGATCTGGCATTTGAACCATTGTGTCACCTTTGAATTGACATCTCATCCACAGGGTGATTATTCCAGTGTCCGATATAATAAATGATACTAATATCCATAATATATTCCCATGTACCGTCATTTGAAATATACAAATGTGTTTCATCAATAATAAAATACTTAGAGTAATGCTGGGAACAGAGTGAATGGTGCACTAAAATCAGTTTTAGCAAATAAAAATCTATCAGCGGAAGCTAAACTGGCAGTACACAATGGAGTTCTGGTTCCAACCCTTATGTATGGAAGCGAAGCATGGAGTTGGCAAAAGAAGGATGAAAGCAGACTGAATGCATTCGAAATGCGATCCCTCAGACGAATGTGTGGCAAAACGATGTTTGATAGATGTTCGAATGATGAAATAAGGAAAGAATGTAAGGCTGAGATAAGCATTATCGATAAAATTAAGAAAGGTGTGTTGAGATGGTTTGGACATGTGGAGCGTATGAGTGAAGAAAGAACGGTTAAACAAATTTATGGGGCGAATGTAGTTGGAAAAAGAAGCAGAGGACGACCGAGGAAAACTTGGCACAATCAGGTATGTCAAATACTTGAAAGCGGCCGGGTCAGGAGTCGTAATAATCGTCGGGTATGTATGAGGAGATGCATGAATGTAGAAGAGGCAAAGAATGTTTGCAAAGACAGAGTGGTGTGGCGTTCGATTATCTCTGCCTACCCCTGCTGGGAAGCGGCGTGATGGTTAGTTAGTTAGTTAGTTAGAGTAATGCAATTTTATTGCTAATTTTCATCAATATGTGTAGAAAGAAAAAAAAACATAATATTTCTGTAAATAATAAATTTTATCTTAAGTTTTTCTCTAAAAAGTAGGATTGTCGGTTAGTTTCATTATAACCAAGACTATCCTCAAACTGACAATTTAATGTCCACTATCGGTCGTAAATTATGTCCGTTAAAGGCCACACTCGAATATTAATAGAGATATTCATCATTATAATAAGACAAGTTGTATGGATTTAATATTTCTAGATTCCTAGAAGCTTTCATATTTTTATCTGCAGAATATCGGTCAAGCAAACACGTTTTAACACATATGCATGCATTAATATTCGCAGATACGTTCGCGTCCAGAGGAAATGTTATATTGAATCAATAAAAACTTACATAAAAAAATAGTATGGACAAGAGTATTTTTTTGCCTTCATTTTACGCATAATTTTATTTATACTGTAAATTAATGCACAATTTATAATTCCACTGATTTTTCAAGATGAAACAGCTATCCCAAAAGTAAATGAATTCTGTGAAATGTTTATATGAATAAAAATGATAACTGCATTTTGAAAGTAAAAGCCAAATCAAAGAATTATGTAAACATATATTTTATCTTATTTTTTGACATCTCATCAAAGATGAAGAAGAATATGGAAGTCTGGGCATTTACGGGGCTGACGACCGTCATCGGCTGGTTTAAGTGGCCACTTTACACACGTGTAACATTCACCAATTCTACCCATTATTGACAACCACACTACTCAAATTCTTGGAAGTTCTATATATATGAACCAATTTAGAAACCTTGTTCTTGAATCACTAGAACTTCACTATGACGATGACGATGACGGTCGTCAGCCCCGTAAATGCCCAGACTTCCATATTCTTCTTCATCTTTGATGAGATGTCAAAAAATAATATGAAAATAACTCCTGTAATTGGAGATAATCCAGATTTTGTGAACAAGTATTTGGACACACTCAAAATGTTGTATATATTTTATCGTCTTTTTTTGACTTGTATCCAATCCAGAAACAGTTTTTGCCGCTTTAATGGCAATTATCACAGTGCCCTGTGCACCATTATATGTAGTCGATACGTGAAATTGAAATATGTACTTATAATACAATGCCATAAGTACTTAATTTTGCGACAGACGCAGAGATCTAGCTTATTAAGAACATTATACAACAAATATTTTCGTATGTTATCCCGAGATTTCTAACCATTACTCCTCCATTTCCTTACTCACATAGCAGTAAACTCTTCAATCTGATCTTACGCTATGTTATAACATAACTAACGCATCGTTGTGATGACGGCCAAATAATTCTGTAAAAACCTGAAACGTCACCTAAAGGTATTATGGACACAGAATGGCATAATTTCCTTAAAAATAATAATTATCAAATTCCTTCAACCCTTATCCATACCAAATAGTGTATAGAGCACTGTATCGTAAAGAAACAGTTTTATCTTAATCGTTAAATACATGAAAGAAGGGTCACTAGCCTTCGCTTAATAGTAAGATTATGTAAATATTATAGTATAGATATCACTAATGTTTATTTCAACCCTCCTGATAATCGAACCTGAGACTTTACACGCTGTAGCCAAACGTGCTGACCACTATACTACGACGAATAAACAATAAAACAACCGTGAATAGAAGAAGACCGAAGAAAACTTGGGATGATCAAATATTTCAAATACATTATGCTTCATGGTTCAGAATAATCGGCGGGTATGTATGAGGAGATGCATGAATATAGAAGAGGCGAAAATTGTTTGGAACGACAAATTGGTGTGGCGTTCTATTCTCTGTTAGCAAGTTAGTTAAATATTATTATATTTTTTAAGGTATATAGGTCGTTCAATTGTAATTCTTAGTATATACATACACATATATTTTCCTTTCTTTGGTATTAGAGAAAAGAAATAATGTTTTTTTTGTCATTTTTTTATTTCAATTTCTCTTGTTAACTTTCTACCATTTAAAACAAGAGGCTCTTTTATCAAAAGTGTAATTTAATTTCATCCGTAATGTAGGTGGACCAAACAAATCTCTTTTGATTCTGTTCGTCACCACATTCTCACGATATTCTAAGGTCCAAAATCTCTAAAACACTGTCACAAAACGAATAATTAATGAGGCTTCTACGGCGTATAAAAAAGCTTTCAGTGATTGTTTGTTACTCCGTTTGCTTTGGACACATCTCCTCGCAGACAATGGAAATGATTTGCAGCTTATATACGTCAACGTTTATTTTGGACGTTCAACTTGACTCTTGGACTATCTTGCGGCTAATTCACGGCCATGTTACCATATTTTCAACAAAAAGTACAGAATAAAAATTCCGTTTTATCGTATAATATTATATATGTATGAGTTTAAATCAAAGAAAAAACTAGATAAAACGTAAAGTTTTTAGTGAAGGTAGGTATACTTGCGTAAGAAGAACAATGTTGGGAATTATAATTATTTGAAATAAAAAGAAAAATGTATTTAAAGTTTATCAAAGTACTTCATCATCTACGTCAGAATACGATAATGGAAGATTTGAATATCAAAAAAAGCAAGGTAATAAAAATAAAATAAAAACACTTAAACATTCAACACTGAAACTGTTTTATTTTTCCATAAATTTATTCCGCAGTCATTTTTATTTTATTTTTCCATTAATTGATTCTAGAGTCACTTTGCGGTAATAACTGCATATTTTTAATTTAAGTTTTACTTGGTGAAAACTACTATATCTTAAAATTTATTATTACTAGTGTTACTAGGGTCTTAGATTCGATTCAGGGGGACAAAGGGTGTTTTTTCCCAGTTTTATTTATTTTATATCACTACATAACTTTAACGCAGGACAGATTACCGTAATTTCATGTAATTAACGAAATACTTTATTAAACAAAATAACATTCCGTCAATCTCCTGGTATGGATGAGGATAAAAAATGTCTACAAAATAAATGCTCGTTAAAACATCTTCTTTTTTTTGACATCTCAATAGATGAAGAAGAATGTGGAAGTCTGGGCATTTACGGGGCTTACGACCGTCATGGGCTGGTTAAAATGTTCGCTTTACACACGTGTAACATTCACCAATTCAACCCATGATTGACAAATATGGATGTCTGGACATATTAAATTAAATTAAATTAAATTTCTTCCTTCAATTATTTAAATCATTAAGTACCATCGTAAATAATGCAATGATGTTTGTAAGTATAAATTATGACTGTGCTAATGATAAAATGTAGAATAAATTTCTTCATTAAATAATTGCATTCAATGTAAAAAGATAACTTTGTCGCTATCAGTTGTAAAATGAAACCTATATTCTTATCAATCTTTGGTGGAAATAAGGTTTTTGTTCATAGTTATTTAGTATAAAAATATTACTAATCCACTTCCTTGACAAGAGATATATTAATAGTGATAATATCAGTGATTTTAACAAGTATCTTGATTGAGCACACGTAAAACCTATATTTTTCATCATAATGATGTATTAAAAATACAATTGAAAAAAAACAGTATTTTCATCATTTATCCACTTCCTTGATATATATTATTTGAATAGTGATAAAATCAGTAGGTTTGTACGTATATCGATAAAGCACATGTGCTAAAATTTATTTGATTTCTTCAATACATTTGGATGTACGCAAATTCCACACCTCAAAAAAAAAAGTTTAGTTGTCAATCATGGGTAGAATGGTGAATGTTACATCAATGTAAAGTGATCATTTAACCAGCCTATGATAAGTAGTAAGCTATTTTAATACCCAGACTTTCATATTCCTCTTCATCTTCATATATTGAGAAGTCAAAAAAGTAATATTAAACTATTGAAATTCATTTTTTTGCATTTTTGAGAAAATATTTTTTAGCAGTGTATCCGTCGGATAAAGTGAAAAAAGAACTGGGTTCAGCTAAGCATGCCAAACAACCTTTCCAAATAGTTGTTTGGACAAGGGCGTCGGGGGGTGAAATGGTCAGTGGCCGAGAACGCTTATGCAAGTCCGAAATCATTAACAACCCTTCTTTAGGGCGGCTGGCCTATTCAATTCATTGCAGTGGCGGCTCAAAACGCAAACATAAAAAAGTGTCAAGTAATCATACCATCTCCATAATATAATTTCCTTTTCCATATCAGACAAATCGTTAACGTTTTTATCAATTTTGTCATAAACCTCGTCCATAGTAATACAGTAGACATTTCTAAAATAAATATTGATAAAAAACTTTACAAATCGTAGCCAGTTGAATGACATCATTTAACTGATTTTAAACCTAACTAAATAAATGTGTCAAAATAAAGAAAAAAGTTATATGCAGTATGTATTAAATTATTTAATGTAATATGTACGGACATTAGTTGGAAATTTATTCTGCAGTCACTTTGTGTTGCAGAACGGTGTTTGAAAATGAAGTGGAATGCATCACAACACGTGTTACAATTGATTTTAAGAATAAACTGAAAACAAAATAAAAGTGATTTCTTCTCTGATTTCACGAGCTCTAATCCTTATTAAATTTATAAATCTTTAAAGAGTGATATGGGAACGTATTCAAAGAGATATATTTTTTTTAATATTCCATGTTACATAAACAATTATATTTATATTTGTTTCTAAATAATAAGAGGCTTGCACGAGCCTTGCAAGCTCTCAGCAGCCTATCCCTGCCTATATAAACGATTATAAAACCTCTTTCGATATATTTTCATTTTATACACCTTCTAAATATCGCCCACAATTCCCCACTTAAATAAAATAATAGCCAAGAAAGAAGTATTATATTTCTCTAGAATTTTTCCGTACTTATTTTTTTTTCCATAAAACGTGTGTTTGCTTCGACTACACCACTGTTGGCTCTACAAAGGGCTTATTCACAAATCCACCCACCGTTTGAATAGTTTGCTTGGTCAATATTATCTACCCCGTCCCATTTGAGTGGCTCATTCAGTCCAGGGCTGTATGGGTAGCGGGTAGTTCGTTGTCGGCCTCGCGTGCACCGCAGATGGGGAAAAATTGGCTACGCTTTGGCATTTTTTAATCGTAGGTACTTGCGTAAAGTGTTGGAGTCGAGATTTCGATTTTAACTAGAAAAAAATTAAAAATCATTTAAAATATTTTGATTATTTAAAAAAATATTAAACACTTGTAATAAACCACTCAAGGAGTTTTATTTTATTATACACGACTAATTTCGAAAACTAACAGATGGTTTTATCTACAGGTGAAAACTAAAACATAAGTTTTAATTTTCACATCTTATTTCTTCATTTTAAAATCCACAGGTGAAAATTAAAACATTAGTTTTAATTTTCATCCCTAGATGAAAACATCTGTTAGTTTTCGAAACTAGTCGTGTAAAATAAAATAACACTCATTAAGTAGTTTATTACAAGTGTGTATTTAAAAAAAAATGTAATTCTACAATGT
This sequence comes from Brachycentrus maculatus, assembly GCF_059751285.1. Lineage (NCBI taxonomy): Eukaryota > Metazoa > Arthropoda > Insecta > Trichoptera > Brachycentridae > Brachycentrus > Brachycentrus maculatus. The sequence continues at coordinate 103,454 of NW_028280846.1, read as the reverse complement.
TAATGCCGAATCAATAAATAATATAAAAATATGTCGGGCTGTGGTCCCGTGGTTAGTGTCACGGACTCTTAAGTCAGTTTCTCGGTTTGAACTCACTCTACCACCATTTGATACCTATTTCTAATAATGAGACGCTTAGGCTCACAAAAATAGTATGAAATTGAAGAATTATTATTAATAGTAAGAATACAAATATTTATCTTTTTTTTTATAATATAATAAAAAAAAATCCACATCACACTTTATTTATTATAAAGACCTCACATACAAATTAAAGAGTTTCTGCTCAATAAAAAAAAAAATTATTTCATCTCACCATAGATGTCTGTAGTGAATTCAAGCACTTTGTATCGAATTTAAAGAAGTTCCAAGAATTTGAGTAGTGTGGTTCTCAATCACGGGTAGAATTGGCGAATGTTACACGTGTGCAAATTGATCACTTACACCAGCCTATTACGGTCGTCAGCCCCATAAATGCCCAGACTTCCATATTCTTCTTTATCTTTGATGATATGTCGAAAAATAATATTAATTTATTGTCACTTCTTCTGTTTACAAAACCGGTTTTTATTTTCTTATATCCAAATGTAATATTTTTATCAATTCAAAATTAAAATTCACCCTTCATTTGTGAAACTAGACCAATTTTAATTTTTTTGTACAATTTTTTCATCACTTAAATCTGTAAACCATTCACACGAAATCGAATAAAATAAACTCTCTGTAATTTTAATAAAAGAAAAAGACTCCGTTTAAAACAACAGCATTTAAAATTATCTCAATTATAGACAGAAGGTAGAATTTTAATGATGAAAAGTTATTAAATGAAAACTATTTTGAATTGATAAATTTTTATTTGAAATAATTTGGAAGATAGATTAAAAGCAGAAAATATTTCATATCTATAAACATATTTTTCACTCTAATATTTATTCAATATAACACTGGACTGGTACCTGAAGCGGAGGGCTGATCACCTTTCCTTCACGTGTTGAGGATCAAGATAATACTGTTTATATTATGTCGTGCCCTATGCACCAATAGGGTGCGGATAAGGGTTTGTGGAAGAAGAGGAAGATTAAAACATAAAATATTTATGTATAATAATAAAACAACCGTATAGTTTTTTTTTCAAATATATTTTATTTGAACTGTAACCGGGTTTCGTCGATAACGACAGCATCAGACTGGTAGGTGACTTGACAAAAATGTTATATACAATTCAAGATAGGGGATAAAATACTATGATTTAATGTAAATATTTCTGGCAAAATTAATTTAAATCGGTGTATTACAATATAATAATAATAACATGTAGGGAAAGGGTTTTAAGTATGATGTCATATATTTTTACTATGATAATGGATTTTTGTATGTAAACTTTAATAAAATAAGGGTAAATATGGAATCGTTGGTTGACTACACCCTCTACTACACATTTGTATGTGAAAGTCTTGTGTTCTCTGAAATACATATTTTTCTGGAAGTTAGTTCTTATCGACATAACATTTAAGAAACAATAAAAAAATATAAAAGTTAAAAAAAAACTTGAGGTAATCTAGAAAAATTAAAAACATGTAAAGCAATCAATAAAGACTTACCCATAATAAATAACCAACTAAATTTAACCTCGAGTCCACTTTTGAAGATATTCCCACTGTGATTCATTTGTCTTCTTCTCTCTTTCAAAAATGTTATTTTTATACAAATGGCAAATCGCAATAATTTTATTTTAATGACCTAACGATGGAAGGATTTTCCGAAACCGGTAGTCACGAATAAGTGTTTATAAAAGTAGTATCACACAAAGTAAACAATGGATGATAAGGAGAGTGTTTTATTACCTTACCACAAAGTTATCAATGCTTTTGATATACAAAATATATATGTATTTTATAATGATCAAGTAATCATAGTTAATAAAGATTTGTATTTACAATAAAACGTTTATTGAATTGTCTATGCCTGTATAAAGTATATTACATGGGGATAGACAATGACGCACCTTCGGTGTAAAGTTAATTTGATTATCCTCTTGTTTGTATATCTTTCAACACATCCTTTGTCGGCATTTTCTTTAGCTGTGCCATAAAATTCATATGCACTCTCTTATTGACAGAAGTAATCACATATATTTCGCAACACGCCATTCGAACACCATGAAATTGTAACAGAATAACGTATAAATTCTCTACTCTCAATTCTTAGATCTTATGGTTTGAGGTAAAGGTTTATACATATACAAATAAAAATAGTACATTATTTTTAATTTTTGACATCTCAATATAGATGAAGAGGCATATGGAAGTCTGGGTTATTACAGGGCTCATGACTTGTAATAGGCTGTTTAAGTGATCACTTTACACTCTTGCCAAATTCACAATTCTACCCATGAGAGACAAATAGTAGTTTTACTAATCAAAGCTTATTGAAAATAAAAATATATTCTTTTTAAAATATATTCCAACATGTGCTTTTAATTGTTCAAATAAAATAAACCAATTTCTCTTTTTTGTAATCTTTATAAAAAAATACAAAATAATATTAATTATTAAAAAATCAATAAGTATGCTAAAAATATGTAGGTATACGCACAAAACATATAAATTTTATCATATTCAATTTATGGATTTAATTTCTTCGTTGGTTTTTTTTTTATCTGGTACTTAAATCGCAAAGAACCCAAGGAACATATTTTTTTATATAATAATTCTGATAATTTTATAATCTCCTTATCAGGGTTTTTTTGTAATGGTCACTACTGATAAACAATCGCAGATCGAATTTCATTTAAAACAAAATTATTTTACACCTTATTTTGATACTAAGGTACTGTTTGTTATCTGGAATCGTCGAAGATATTTATAATTAGAGCTATTGTGTAAGAAACGAATAAATAGTAATAAATGTAAAAAAATATTTAATAATAATTAATTATACACAAAAATCAAATGGAAGAAGTAAAATAAATAAAGAGTTTTAGAATTTCCACGGCTTGTAACCTGACTTCAGCCAGCTTAAGAAATTTAAAAAATATACTCACTTTATGATATTTTCATTTGAAAAACATAAAAAATAAATTTCTTATAAAATTACTATAAACTAAATTATAACTTAAATACATTGTCGACCGTTTTCGACGCAAAAAAACTCAAGAATTTTTGTCCGAAAAACAGATTTACTATTTGAATATACAAAGACTATAAATAAGAATGGAGCTAGGAAGAAATAAAACATATGTGTCGCCTACTTTCGAAATCCGCCAGTTCCATGTTGGACGATTTTACAAAAAATGCAAAACTCTCCGGGTAGCATTTATGTTTCAAGAGAAGATTTGTCTTATCTTATCTTTAGATAAAATATTATGAAATAGAGAATTTTCCCATTTTTTTTAATTTTTCAGTATTTAAAAAAAACACGAGACACAAACCGATAATGAATTATGATAGGATGA
>NW_028280846.1:0-95000 GCF_059751285.1 Brachycentrus maculatus | reverse complement strand
CTAATGTCACTTAAATGGTTTTGAACTGCTATTACACCTCTTGATCTTTATATTATGATATTTCTCGATTATAAATAATTATGTCGACTTAAGTTCAAACGTAGTGGACAAGGTTAACTTTTCATATTGTCACATTGAATGCATCAAAATACAATTTATGATCCTACTGATTTTTTATATTTTTGTAACAGCTATTTCGCCTTGCAATGGCATCGTCAAACTGTGCCAAAAACGCAGCTAACATTCATGCATATCCTCATACATACCCGCCGATGATTTCGACTCCTGACCTGACCATTTTTCACACTTAATTTTATCTATAATACTTATCTTAGCCTTGCATTCTATCTTTTATCAGAATTCTAACATCTACTATACGTCGTTTTGTCACACATTCTTGTATATTTTATATCGTTTCCAGTCAACTAACTAATCATCACACTGCTAACTGTAAGGGTAGGGTATTTTTACATTTTATAATTTATGACATATGGTACTGAATCTTATTATATTTTTATATATGCCGCATTTCTCCTATGAAGACACAGGAAGTATTTAATATTAAAAAATATGTAAAAAAGTATATATATTCCTAGAAATTTATATTATTCATAATATTTTTTAAGGAATCGATAAGAATAGGCAGAGATTTAACGTCATCAATACTTTTTTCAATTGATTCAGTAGCAGCACTTTGTAGTAATACCCATTAATTTTTAATTTTAATTTAACTTGGTAAATACTACTTTTTCGTAAAATTTGTGATACGTGTTTTGATTCATTCCACATCATTTGGCGTTTAAAAATTATGCAGAATGCATCGAAATCGTGTCAAAAAAGATTTTCAAAAGTGGTGGTATTTACCGAGTGGAATTGATTGAAAATGCTATTTTTATTATTTAATAAAGAAGCTCTCTAGCCTAGGTGATATTCTACAACATTATTTAAAAAAAAAAAAAATTTGCATAAAAAAAACTCTTAATTATCTGCACATTTTGTATAAGTATGTAAAAAAATAATAATTTTATATTAAGCTTATATTACAACTAATATAAACTATTATTTACACTTAATTTGCATAATCTACATTTATATGTACATCTCTTAACAGTTAATAAAACATTTATTTTTATATTCTTTCAGACTCTTTTCATTCTTCATGCATTCAGGCATCTCATCATACATTTTCAAACGCTTATACATTAAACAATTTCGCGACTCGTTTTTTTTCAACAATGGCAGTCTTATTTTATCCTTATGTCTAGTAATATGTTCATAACAATTTTTGTTTAAAACTATATAATATAAACTACATATAAACTGTTTAATATATAATATGTTTGAAAATAAATAATTTATATTCTTCTTTAAAAAAATTATATGTTATCGTTATTGCTATACCAGGAGAACAGCAAATTATGTTGGTTATTCGCCATTACCACCTCTCTATATTTTGTGCTAATCATTTTTTGCTAAGAGGTCGCATGTTCCTTGTATGATTTGCATAATAACTGGGTACTGAGTACTGACTTACCTTTAAACCTCGCATATGTATGTGTGCTAGGCGTTCGTGTACGTACAGCTCACCTCATTACATGTACATATTGCACAAACACATACACACATGTAGAGACTACTCACACGAGCGCACGATATTATCATAAAAGTAGACCCAATACGTGTTTGGAGTCCGTTCACTGGTGATATATGAAATTAGACAGACGCGAACAACTTCGGGACGCAAGCGATAATATCGTGCGGTCAATAAATTGCTAGTAAAAACTTTATGAATTTTTTTAACACAAATTTGTACCGAAAGATAAAATAAGTTATATTTTAAAAAAAAATGCATTTTTTTCATTGGAAATTTATTCTTAAACATAGATTAATATAGCATAACTTTGTCCATAATTAGCTAAATGTTGCTATAAGTTAAATTAAATATACTCCTTTTTTATTTTAACCTTTACTTGCACCCAATGGTGTACAGGTCTTTTCTTTGTATGGAAACAGTGTTATATTAATTATTTAACAGTCCAGGTAATATTTATTAAGCATTAGAGTGAAAAATCAAGCAAGGCAGCACAACATGCTAACCACTACACTACTAATTAATTCAATTTAAAATACACTTGCATATAGAATCAATATCACAATGATTACCAACATGCATTAATATAAGTTAGATTCAACGAATCAGCAGGTTTTCAAATAGATGTTACAGTACACCGTACCCAGCGCTGGCAACTGAAGCATTGTATTGATTCGATTTACAATCAATTGACTCATCTAAAATACAACTCAATTTAGGGGAGAGAAGAATAATGCGAAAAATAAGAGAAACTAAGTATTAATTTCTGAAATTGTTTTTTTTTTAACTGGCAACAAAAATAATTGTAAAATCACTGATTTGTCTGTCCTGAACTTTGACGTACATATTTACGATTGTAAACCCCGCAAATATATTGTAGATATTATAATATGCATTTATCATTTAGTGTAAATAGAGGCATGATAAACGTTATAAAATTGTTGCGATACAATGAGCCGTATAATATAGACTCTTTATATAGTCAAAGAGAGAACGTAATCTCTCTGACGATAAATCATTTTCTGATTATTACTATGATTAAAAATTAAACATGTTTCTAGTTTATTTTAAAAATATTTTTATTATCCTAATTGGTTATTTATCTTTGGAACCGTAAATGATTCATTATGCTAAACAGATTTGTGCTTGCTTTTATAAACAAAGTAAAGATAAAAGTAGAGTGAATCCCATTGAAACACGTTCTCTCAAACGAATGAGTGGAAAAAACGTTGTATTACAGAACTCTCTGTATATTTTATATTTGTAAATCTATTATAATATGTCCGTTTTATTCGCTAATATATTTTAAAATATACATATATGTATATAAACATGACTAATTTACTACCAAAGACTAACTACTAAAGAGATGGATTGACATCTGGGAATCGACATAGAAGGAGTCTAATCTCTCTTTAAAACAGACTTCAACGCCTACACCAAGAAAAAGAAGTGTTGAAAATAAACGTAATCGATTAAGGCTGTGATCTCAAACGTTCAAATTCAGAAAGCGAACTATCGCGCTAGGGGCCGCCCACAATTTTTTCAAAACCTTGAATTTTTTTTTTTTTTTAAAACTTTTTTTTTCATATACAAAGAAATTAACCAAAAAATTCAATTTCAGCATTTTAAGCAAAAAAATCAATTACGACAAATGTCATCTGGATTTAAATCAAATTAAATTTTGAATTATCATATATTGGGCTATAAACATGAACGTGTTGACCATCTGCGGGCCGCGCATACGTCTTCCCTGCGCACTCATACATCACCAAATAATCACACCGAAGTACCAACGTACTCATTACAAACACGACTTTTTAAATCGTCGTGTTCCGTGTATGTACACAAGCCTCTATGCCAGTGTGTGTGCAAATAATGGTACCATTTGTATGTGTTGGGGAGGCCCGGTCGTGTCGAACGGAGTTTTGAAACAAGAACCACGATTGGTCCAAATATGTCAGCGAAACTCGGCACTGGCCATTATTGGTCGTTAGCTGAACGTTAATTTGAGCAATATTATATATTCCGAGCTTTCTTCGCTGGTATATTGTTTCGCAATTTTTCGATAATGCTCGCGAGTGCTGTGGGGTCACATGACACAAAGGAAAAGCGGTTTGAAGTTCAAAATGGAGATTATTGTATCGAGTTCCTTTTTTGAAAATTTTTCGCTCAAGCCACAATACAAATACATATATTTGTAATAAAACAACAATTTTATAGTTTTTTTCACTTGTTTTATTTGACCAGTGACCGGGTTTCGTCTGGAAACGATGAAACCGGGTCCCGTGGTTAGTGTCGCGGACTTTTAAGTCAGAGTTTCTCGGTTCGAACCCACTCTACCACAATCTGATACCTATTTCTAATACTGAGCCGCTTAGGCTTATAGAAATAGTATGAAATTGAAAGATTTGTGTAAATAACAAAAACACAAATATCTCTCTTTTTTAAATAATATTTTATACGCCTCATTTGTAAGGATCTAAATATCAGTATTAACATTTAAAAGCAGATGAAAAAGAATATGGAAGCCCGGGTATATATAAGCTTATAATCTGTCATAGGCTGATTTACGTGATCATTTTGTACATGTGTAACATTCACCATTCTACGCATGATTGAAAACCACACATTGAATACAAAATAAAAGAAAAACTGTATATGAAAAATAATGGAGAAAAAATATAAGATGGGAAAACGAGAATAGGAGCATTGCTAGGCTACTCGGGGTCGCATACCACTACTCGAACAAGTTTGCGTATATTAAGCATTGATGATACCAAGGAGTCCGTTTAGGAAAAATCATCATCTAAATAAGTAATAAAATACTATTTTTATAATTATTTGACGATAATTCAGAATGCTATTTATCAATATGTAATGAACTCAATTCCTTTGAGTAGTATTTATACTTGTAAAATGCATGTAAATATGTACAATTTACTATAGTAAAACCTTATAACGATATGAAGTCATATGTGTGTTCTTTAAAACATATGACTTTATATCCTAGAAGCACTAATTGAATTTGACAGATTCGTTATCATCAAGCTCGTAAGAATTCCGCGATAGTTATTAATCGAGAGTAATTTATCCTCATACCATTACAAATCGGTGGTCGAATAGCTAGAGGTGCTACTTGCAGACAGCGGGGTCAGTGTTGCCATCCCGGGTTAATGATGTTAGTTAATAAGCCAGCAAACCATGGGTTTTACGATTATCACGCTTAATGTTTAAACATCCTGGGTTTACGAGCGAAACTCAGACAGCGAGCTTTTGATTATTAAATATTGTATTTTATTGTAGGAAAAAATATCTCAGAAGGTAACATGTTGTTTTACGAGAATTGAAGTATGTATTTGCTTATTTTTCAATGTACCTACTGAATAATTAGTTTATGAATTAATTTTTCAATAAAACACAGATTTTTTGAGTCTACTAAGTTGTATTTTATTAAAAACACATAAAAATTAATATTGTGACAATTGTTGCGCCTAGTTATGGCATTTTCAAACGAGTGTTCATTCGAAGAACATTCGTTTAAAAATGCCATAACTAGGCGAAATAATTGTCACAATATTAATTTATATGTGTTTTTATTAAAATACAACTTAGTAGACTCGAAAAATCTATGTTTGATTTAAAAATTAATTCATAAATTAAAATGGAGTCTTACAAATTAAACGCCAATTCAATCAATAAATATTTACAAAATAATTATATGTATTTTGTATATTAAGAGCATTGTTAACTTTGTGGTATGGTAATATAACACTCCTTATCATTCATCCTTCACATTGTGTAATACTCTGTGTGGTATTGCACTCTTAAATGGTATATTTACGATAAATATTTCAAAACAAGATTTTTAAACAAGTAAAAGTGGTCCAATTGGTTTGGTAGGCTGACCAAGAATAGAATTCAAATGGGGACGGTCAATCAAGGGGTTGTAGGGGTGACGAATATAAAAAAAAATAACTAACTATAGACCGAATGAAAACTGGACCTCATCACAGTGACATGAATGCATTGTTACCCTTCTGATGGGTGACAATGTAAAATAATGGAATAATAATTAACAAAAGAGGCTTGATTTCTTTTTAACAGTCCGATATGATATGACAAACCGGTTTCAACAATGCTTAACTGAAAGTCAGTTGATAAAAATACACACAGAAAAATCAGTAATAGCAATTTTTTTTTTCAATATTTGGTACGTTACAAAAACTAACTAATTAACTATCACTCCGCTTCCCATAAGAGTAGGCAGAGAGAATAGAAAGCCACGCCAATCTATCTTCGCAAACAAACTTCACTTAATCCACATTCACGCATTTCCTCATACATACTCACAGATTATTCCGATTCCTGACTTGAGCACTCACAAGTATTAAAATAACTTGATCATGTCAAATTTTTCTGTGCCTTTCTCTGCTTCTATTACTTACCACATTTGCCTCATAATTTGTTTTAGACACTATTCTTTCATCAATCTTTCGATTCACATGCCCAAACCATTTCAATACACTTTTATTCATTTTATATATATATATATATATATATATATATATATATATATATATATATATATATATATATATATATATATATATATATATATATATATATATATATATATATATATATATATATATATATATATATATATATCATATTAAAATATTCTTTTTTAATTAATGTTTTATTTAGTAAATACCACTATTTCTTAAAATCTACTGTGACACGTGTTTCGATGCATTCCGCATCATTTTCAAACACAGTAGATTTTAAGAAATAGTGGTATTTACTAAGTAAAACATTAAAAAAAATGTATGGATTTTACCACAAAGTGACTGCCGAATCAATTAATGAAATAAAAATATTCTTATTGTAGTTTACTTATATATTATGCTTTCGTGTATCGATATTATACTACAGAAAAAAGTTATTAAAATACGAACAGTTGTGAAAATCTATGAAATTTTGATTTTAGGATATATTTTTAAATTGCAACAGATTAAATAAATAATTCATTTAATGGATTTAAACCAATTTAGAAAATCCCATTTCGGAGTGACAACACGTATGTGCCTAAATTTATAATTAACATTTCGAATGTATACTAAAATACACATAATAAATAAGGGCGGGATATACATACTTTGGAAGGTTTGAATTAAAAATTAACTGCCAAATAGGTGTGCATGAAAAATTCAGGCATTAAAATGTTACGTTTTCTAAATTTGGTAAAACAAATAAGGGTTTACACATTCAACCCTTACCGTGCAGATAAGTAATTATATTCGTTCCGAAGCTTTTTTCCTGCAAGTGTTTTCCGGCCTTCTGCGGTTTTTCCTTTCAAACCCCCCGTCTCAAAAATCACTCTTCATCTAAAAGTTACACCGCACGAAGGGGATGAAGGGGTCAGACTAACTTTATTTCGATTGCGTCGGAAATTTCAATTTCCTACCCCTGTTTGAAATCTGATCCTTTTCTGTGTATATCCTTTTTTCTAATTTGAAAATAAAGTAAAAATACAATATCCAAATTGAAATTCAACCACAATTTGACATGATTGAATTACTGGAAGTATGAATCTTTTTATTTTAAGTTTTACTTAGTAACTACCATTATTTCTTTAAATCTATTGTGACTTATTATTATTATTGTGAATTATTCGATGCATTCCGCGTCATTTTCAATTTCATATACGGTGTTTGAAAATTATTATGTAGGTATACTTTTTTCTAATTAAAAAAAGGAAAAATACGATATTTAAATTGAAATTATAACCTGACATGATAGAATTACTAAAACCACGTTTTTTATATTTTTATTTTATGTTTTCTTCGTTAATACCACTATTGCTTGAAATCTATTGGGATACGTGTTTTGATGCATTCCGTATCATTTTCAAATAGGTACCATATGGAATTAAATCAACATAATTTGGAATACACATCTCTTTTAGATACTCTCGAGCCATATAGTGTATTGAGTTATTTTATACATGAGTAGACATAGCATATTATCAACTCTATCGGGAAAGCATGACCAGTGAAGTTGATGAAGTAGTGGGTTGATGTGACAGAATTAATAAATTCCAATTAAATCTTGTTTTATCTTATAAAATGTAGTTCCACCGAGAAATAAAAGTAGAAAATAATAAGGACCAAAAATTTCATTCATTCAATTATTAGTATTCGATAAATCGCAATTTAATTTTTTTAATGCCTATGTAAAATTTGGCGTAGTTAAATGTTTTTCAAAAAAAGAAGTGGTTAGCTTCGAAACCGGTAGACATTATAATTAATTTAAAATAAAATATTTGTAGTGATTTTAAAACAAAGTCATATTTTAATTATTTGATTTTTTGTTGTTTAAACATTGTTTTTGTGTTCAAAATTAAAGTTTTTTTTTCGAAATAATTATATATTTTGAAAAGAAAAGGGGCTTTGAAATGTATGGATTTTTTTATTTTTTGAAAAATATATATTCTAAACAAAAAATTGGGCGTCAACTAACGTCTGGCTCTCAATCCTGCCGGACGCTAACCGAATTCAATTATTGCGAGTAAGGCCTTAAATAAACATCACCTCAATCAATCGTTTTTACGAACTCATGTATGAATTTGTGTATACGTAGCAGTATGTACGAACGTATGTACAGTAAACAAATGGCCGAGTAGTTCAGATTTAATTAGCAATTATACCGCGCAGGTCTCGAATCCCAATACCCGCTGGTCAGAGTAGGAAAGGTAAAGATGTGGGGGGGATAGTGGATGTAGCATGCAAATTAAGATGGAACGTCCGTCGTCAACTGACAGGTAAAACAAATGAGACAAAAAAAAACACTTTTCAAAGGACTTCTCCGGATGATTTGTGAGTGGAAAGAGAAAGAGATCAAAAAAGCTCCGTTTGAACGGGCGGCAAAGCTTTGCCCGGTCGGGACCCGCCTTGCCCGCCGTGGGAAATGGGGTCATTTTTGGAGTTCGGACGATATTTCCATTTTGAGATTCAAATACCGCCCAGGCTGACTTTGAAATAAGCTTCAAAAGTACATAGTAAATCTATATAAGAAAAAATGTAAATTTTGTTTGATATCTTTTTTTACCTTTTAATTTTTCCCAATTAATTTTTGGATACGGTTACTTAAAGCTATTCTACTTCTTTATATTTTAATTTATTATTGTTTGTTATTTATTCATTATTTTTTAATTAAAGCTAATCACAAAGAAAATCGATTTGAATTACGTGATTCGAGTCACTTTTTGGAAAAATCTATCCATTTTTAATTTATGTTTTGCTTGATAAATACCACTTTTTCATAAATTTTATTGTGACGGTTCGCATTATTTTCGAATGTGTACATTTTAAAACACCATACAAGGTGTTTAAAAATTATATCATGATAGATTTTTAGAAATTCTGGTTTTTACCAAGTAACTCTTAAAGTAAAAATCGATAATATTATTTTTTAAATATAATATGTAGAGGCAAAGAATTTTGTTAAAGGCAGAGAGGAATGACGCTGTTCTCTTTTCTCTGCCTACCCTTACAGTAAAGCTGCGTGATAGTTAGTTATTAAGTTAGTTTAAAAAATACTAAAAAACAAAATGTAGGTATTTCCAAAGCGTTCCTGTGATCAAAGCAAAAACATGCTGTGAATAAAAAACTGTCTAGCGAAAATGTTTAAAATGACATTAAATTATACGTTATTAATAGTTAAATGTGTGTTCAAAGCACTTCAAATTAAAATAACTTGCCATATCTATCGGGTTTATTAAAATCGACAGGTCATCTGGGATTTGTGTCAAATTGTAATAATCTTGTAATAAAATATAAATATAAATAGTGATATTTTATTATAACGCTGTCGGTTTAAATACATGTATTTATTGTATTTGTGTAATAAATTCTTCAGTGGTCTGCATATCCGCTAACGAACGATTGAATTGAGACATCCCTACTCGCAGGACCTGGTCGCCAATCAACCTACAGGGATACACACATATAACATACGTACTTATATAAAATAAATTCACATGTATTTATGCATGTAAACCTATATAAATCTGCTTGCCCGCATAATAATATTGTTGATATGTTTCAATACACCGTGTTCTTCAACTTTTATGTAAATTTTTTGTTTTTAACATAAATTTTAATACACGAAATTACCTTCACATATTACTACTTCAATTACAAACGTTTACAAGAGAAAACGAATGAGGTTTTTTTATCTACATTATTTTACGTTATTAAAAGCTATTTTATTTCTTGTTTTGGCATTCATTTTGTGGTAAGACATGATGAACATGTAAATGGAAACACTTTTGAAGTGTTTTTATTTACTGAAGTGTTTTTATTTACAATTTTATTGAAAGCTAATATACAATCAAATTGGCAAGTATTGTGTGTTGTTTGGATATTAAAACACAATTTGAAACTATTTGTGTTTGATATATGTAAACCATATAATATTTCATGTAAATCAATATGGCTCCAGAGTATCTAAAAGAGCTGTGTATTTCAGACGAATTGTTTAATAGACGTCTCACATTTTAATCGGCTACAACAATTGCTATGGGTTAAATTATGATACCAGCTCGCCACTAGTGTACTCAATTTGATGAGAGTGTCTTTGCTGTTGCGGACCGATTGCGTGAAATGTTCTTTTAAAACAATTTATTTAGTCACAACGTATTGAGTGTGCCCAAATATTCAAATCTGGATTTTCTCTACTAATGAGCTGTTTCTACATTTTTGACATCTGTACATAGAGTCAATCATAGATAGAATGGTGAATGTTGCACGTGTATAAAGTGATCACTTAACCAGGTAGCAGGTCGTAGGTCCTGTAAATACCCAGACCTCGATATATTTTTTGTATGTTTTTGTTCATTATTGCAACAACCAAAATTACAAAAAAATTTAAAGGTTTTTTTTCGGATATTTTTAATAATGTTTTTTTTTCTGGATGACGACATCTCTAAATAAATATGGAAAGGTTGACTAGTTTCGGACTACCGCGTAGCAAGGTTGGTAGTCGAACCCGTGTGGTCGAATCACCATATCATTAGAGCGCATTAAATCCCTGATCTACATACATTGTGACCGGTGAAACAATTATACTGACGAAAGGAAATAGCTGTCCCCTCGGATCAAATGTCCGCGGATGGATGCGAACCCATTATTATTTAATCTGCCCTTCGCATTGAAAATTTAGGTATCTACCAACTACGCACTGGATCAATTCAGCCATCAAATAAATAAACAACAATTCTGAAACTACATATTTCTGAAACCGGTTTTTTTTTTAATCTTTAAAACTAACTAACTAAACATCATGCCGCTTCCCCGCAGCGATAGGCACAGAGAATAGAACGCCAGACCAATTTGTCTTTTCAAACAATCTTCGCCTCTTTCCACATTTATACATTCACGAAGATTATTGCGCCCCCTTAATAGGTTTAATTTTACATACTTCAAATACGAATTTTTCATTGTTTGAATAATATCGGTGAAATATTATTTGAAGCAATTTTTTTGGATGAACACGTTTTTGAATAAATTATTAACCATTTTATTTTTTGTTACAGGTAAGAAAACACAGAGTTCGGCTTTCGAGTTCAACAGAAAAATCATTTTTTCTTTCGGTAAATATGAACATACCTACCTATTCTATGTATGAGTGAAAAAAGAACAGTTAAACAATTTTTAAGACGAATATAGTTGATAATCGAAGCAGAGGAAGACCGAGAAAAACTTGGCATAATTAAGTATAATATTTCAAATAATTGAATGTGGTCAGACGAGTAGTTGGAATAATCGGCGGGTTTGTATAAATGCATGAATATTGAAGAGGCTAAGAATATTTGTAAAGACAGAGTGATGTGGCGTTCTATTTTCTCTGTCTACCCCTGCGGAGATACAGCGTGATGGTCACTTAGTTTTTTTTTAAAATGTATACATCTATTGGAATTCATTTTTATCTTCATCCAAAATTCATGGGAACCATAATATCGTGATATTACTAGAATCGTCCGAATGTATTGAACATACAAAAGGTTTATTTAGTTTTTTAACCAATTAACTATGTCGCAGCTGCAATCAAACATATGTTTGGACGGCTTAAGAAACACAATTCAATATATCTGACATTTTCTTTCAACTCTTCCATCGCTTCTAAATCCATCTAACCGATTCTTCCATAGTCCATACATCTTCTTGTCCAACATAATAAAATCGCTTTTCACTCGGCACAATGCCCTCTGTCTCATTGTGCACTATTTTCGATCAGAGTTTGCGACAAAAAGGTCCTGTTTTATCCTTTGTGATCGATTCAGGATCCAGATTTCAGATGTGAGATTGTTTAAACTTTATTTTGTCGCCGTATTCGTTTGTTTGCAAAGGATTATAATTCAATAACAATTCTTTACATTGTATTTAGTGGGTGTGAAAATACCTTTACTTTGTTATTTTCAACCATCTATAAAAACTGATATTTTATACATATTGGTATTTTTTTACCGGTTGTTTTTAAAAAAAAAAATAGTGATGGAAGGGTGTAAATTTTCAAAGTTATACGTATTTTCATATATCAATACTTCTCTAAATGTGAAGTCATGTTTCCTATTTGGCCACCTAAATATATATGTTAAGTGATGTGATAATTCTTAAATAATGAATGCTTGTATCTTATATTGATCCAGTAAAACATTTTTTTTAATACATGTATTTACAGCCGACATCTTGATACAAAAATATCACATTAAACTTTATTTATTTATTTGACTTATTGGGGAATTATAGAGCTTGTACATAAAAAAAGTTAGATTGACAATGATAATAGCTTACTAAATAATTCCACATATCGCTCACTCCTTTCAAGAACGTCATATATCAAAATTCGTAAATTTTCAGCTGTGCATGTTTTCGGAATGCCCATAAAATGTACTATATCCCAGGGAAAGAGGTGTATTTTTAACTTAATATTTACCCGCTACAGGGCAGAAAATGTTGTTTTTGTATTTTTAAGAAAAGGTATGTTTTAATTGATATTTTAAATATACTAAATATTTCCAAATGAAGAAAAAACCTTCAGGTTTAACCTAAAAAGATCTGCTGCACAGTAAAAAGTTCAATGAGTGGCTTGATATTGATTTTTAATACATTGTGTTATATTTTTAAAAACGTTCTCCTGAAAAATCAAGTTTTTTGATTTATGACGTTCTTGAAAGGAGTGAGCGATATGTGTTATGAATACAGTTGTTTATTAGAGAAAATAAAAGAGAAGGTAGGTGTGTGTGAGGGTTTTTATTTGTGTATCTCTGTGTGTGAGTATAAGGGTGGGTAAAGTTGCATAAATTCCTTAATCTTTAGTTAGATTGATAGTCGAAAATGTTGGTAGTCATTAAATGATAACGCCACTGCTTCCTATATAAGGCTTTCACATCTGTAGGTACTAACTACACTTTTCTTAAATTAATGCCTTGAACGTAGAATAATTCATGAAACTGTAAAATGCATTTGAACAAATAACAAACACGGCGTTTTTGCTTTATGGCTAAAATACAAAAATATTAAGTTTGAACACTTAAAAAATAAAATCTATACTAAAATCTACATGTTTATTTAAAATGAATATTAATATGTATATTTAAAGCATTTTGGATCGCTCCTAAGTGAACGGTTCAGTACGAATATATGAAGAAAGAAGTCATCAATTTGACGTAATTATTAATTTAAATTTCGTTTTGACGAGTTAAATTTTCACAACAAAAACGAAATGAAGTATGTTGGAAACATTTTGATTAATTTATACACCATTATTTTTTATTACCTTTGTCACACCTACATCCATTTTTTGGCAGACTTCAAATGAATACCTATTGTTAATTTTTTTACACTTCGATGTATGGCGATCGGCGTAGGATTATAGCATTTTATTCTGTACGCTGATGCAAGGATACAATTTGGGCCGGAGAAGATGTCAGAACGGGAAGTGTTTGGATAATATTCTTTACCGTTAGATGTTAGGCATATCTCATAGGCCAGGGATCGCGAACCTGTGGCACGTGTGCCATAGGAGGCACCCGAGACGATTAAGCACGGCACGCGAAAGAAAAATAAAGTGATCATACGAAATTTAAAAAAAAGTTCAGACGTTCAGACAGAAAGACGGAAGTACTATTGCTTGTATTCTATTTAAACCTAACAGCTATAACCATATTTAAAAAAATGGCATCTAGCATCCAACAAGTTTTAAGGATTCTACATTTTTTTAATTACGTCTTTTGTTTTTAAATTTATTTTATTCTGTCATTAATAAGTACTAAATTATTTCGGCCGGGTCAGGATTTGAAATAATCAGCGGGTGTGTATGGTATGAGGAGATACATGAATGTGGAAGAGGCGAAGAATGTTAGCAAAGACAGGAAGGTATCACATTCTATTCTCTCTGCCTACCCCTGCGAAGAAGCACGTGATGGTTAGTTAGTTAAATTTTTTTTCAATGTATTAGTGCTTTGTTTATATTTAAAATCTGAAGTTTCACAAACATTTGATACGTTTTATTTCAATGGCATGTGGCACGCGACATATTATTATACATAAAAAAAATGGCACTCGGATTCAAAAAGGTTCGCCATTCCTGTCATAGGCGAACGTATCTTCTTAAACATTCATAAATGCCAATATTTTAATTTGATGTTTCGGAAAACCAGATTTGTGCAAAATTTATATGTCACGAGAATGCGCGTAAGAACGTAAAATGGTATTTTATTGGATAGTAAAATATGACATACATTAGCCGTTCGTCCAGCTAATCGGGACAGTTTTAATTAACGCACACAAAAAATACGCAATGCAAAAGTTATACGAACTTATATTTACTTTAATATTTCATATCTTATGCTTTTGAACCTTTTCCTTTTAATTTATTAAGGCTCAACATACGATAAATCACAACTTTATTTTCCTTAAACCTAGGTTACTTTTAACGTAATTTATTTTATTTATTAAAAGCGTTTTTAACATTGTGGTATTGTAATATATCAATATCCTTATCATTCATCGTTAACTTTGTGTAATACCAGTTTTATGTACATTCGTAACTACCGTCTTTGGAATAATATTTCCGTCATCAGGTCATTAAAATAATATTATAACGGTTTAACATTTGGACAATTTTTTTTAAAATTAAAATGTAACTTAGTTTTAATATTACTATAAATATATTTTTTAACTTAATTACAATGTCTACCGGTTTCGAAGGTAACCGCTTCTTTACCAAGACTGATTAATACTCAAATATAAATTATATTTAAAAAAAAATACTGAAATTTATTTTTGTACAAATGTCAAACTGTAAGAATTTTATTTTAATGACCTGATGATAGAATGATTAATCCGAAACCGGTATTCGCGAAATAGTGTTTATAAAAGTAGTATTACACAAAGTGAACGGCGAATGATAAGGAGAGTGTTATATAAGCATACAACAATGTTAACAATGCTTTTAATATACAAAATATACAATATATTATATCGACGCGCCCTACGTAAAGCACTCTAACTACAATTTTGTCAATTTTGAGATATTTGGTGTATGTTATCAACTGACCGTTATCTACAAATATAAGCAAACAAAAAATATATAAAATAAATTACGCCTAGTTTTCAGGCGTTTAAGACACTATCTATATCGAATTTTCGAAATGAACAGACCTCCTTAAACGCTAACTACTTAATTTTGACAAGGCATAAAGTTTCAAAACGATTTAATACATTATTTTATCGTGTTTTTTAATTTTTAGTACTAGTTTAGAATTTCAGATAAAACCGTAAATTAATAAAAAAAAAACACATTGAAAAAATCTTCTGAGCTCTCTCCTGTAAAGTAACAAATTTGCAGATAGAGTACTTTACGTAGGGGCCATCGATATAGTTGTTGTTTTATTCTATTTTTATACTTAATACATAAAAGTAAAAGTGTCGGAGATATTTTTAAAAAAGGGTTTGTTATTTGCTACCTGATTTCACAAATAATTTGAAATAGTATCTGCAGATCATTCGCAACGACGGTTGACAATGGACCCCTTCTGACATTGGGCAAAAACATTTGACAACACGTGTGAAAAATCCAATCCTTTTGACCGCTCCTTGCTTATAGACAGGTCCGTGTATAGACCGATGGACAGGTCCCTTGTGCGGTCAGCATTGTCACTATGGTCCAAATTACGGCAACCGAAAGGAAGCTGATTATTATCCTTGTCCCCCATCGATTGAGGGTGGTTCTCGGGCACAAAGGACAGAGGCATTACTGTCGTAAAGATGAAAGGTGTTTGTATCCTTTGTTTGCGATGGTTCTTTTAAATAACAAAAATATTTTTTGAACTGGAGAATTTGATTCATATCTGATATAATAATGCTCATTCAATACTGTATTTTATTTTATGTATATGGCGATGTATACATTCGATAGGCTATATAAGATGCCGTATTTTAAATGTGATTTTTTTGTTAAAAAATGGCAAAATGTTGAATGATAGATGTTCGGAAGGCGGTATAAGGAAATCAAGCAAGGCTGAGATGAGCATTATCAAAAAAATTAAGAACGGTTTGTTGAGATGGTTTAGACATGTGAATTGAATGAGTGAAGACTAGTAAAACAAATTTATAAGGCAAATATTATTGGCAATAGAAGCAGGGGAAGACTTAAGAAAACTTGGTAAGATAAAGTATTTTGAATACTTGAGTGTTCTCAGGTCAAGACTTATTTTTTTTATATTCTTGTGTCAGGTAAAATCATGCTTTTTACAAAACAGCATTTATCATGGCGGACAGCGTGCTTCTTCACAAATGCTGTAACTTTGTATTTTCATTGTTCTTTCATAGATTTATTAAATATTTTAATTGCTCCACAAGCACTTTTATATTAAATACATTTAAAATTTGTGCTTTCTTTCCGTTTGACTAGAGTCACAGTGTTGCGTGACCGGATACAGCCAAAAAGTAGTAGACTAAAAAACTAGATAAAAGTAAACTCCACAAATGGATCTATTTTTATTCCTTGTATATTGCAATATAAATTATAATTATTATTGACTTTCATTTGAAAATGCCATAACAAGGCGAAACAATTGTCACAAAATTTATTTTCACGTGTTTTTTAACAATAAAACACAATTACGTAGACTCTAAAAATTAGTGTTTGATTTTAATATTTAGTATAAAAATTAAAATTGTGTCCTACCAACTAAACGCCGAATCTATATGTTAAATAATAAATGCAACTCTATCTAAATATATATATATATATATATATATATATATATATATATATATATATATATATATATATATATATATATATATATATATATATATATATATATATATATATATATATATATATATATATATATATATATATATATATATATATATATTTCGCGTTTAAAATTTAGTACGATCTTAATAGGTACTACAATACTTTGGCGTAGGATCATATGCTCCAATAAACAATATCCTATTGAAACCTTCTGTCCGTCATCTCTCTCGCTAGCTGACCGCATGGTAGATCAACCGAACTTTCCGCCGTAAAGGGTTCATCAATTCCATGAATGCCATTTCTCTATTGACGTGTCTCTTCTTCTCTGCCATTTCCACAATGGAGTGGATCGAGAGATTTGTGGACCGTGGGAACACAGTACAGGTGTGATCTGGCCCATGATTGATACTCGCATTAATGTGTGCGTGAACGCCACTTCTAGATGAATGCCGTGTCATGAATTCACTGGGATTTGAAGATGTGTATGAATGCTGTGTCAGGCGTCAAGTGCTCAGGGACATCTACACACGGAATTTGTCATTTGCATTCACAGCTTTTAATTATGGTGTTTAACAAACAATTTGTTACTCGCATTCGTTCAAAGAAAGCAGAGAGATCTAAGATATTTTTTAAAGATTCAATTACCATTGAGATCGCGGTATATCGCTTCGCTTTTCTGGGGACATTTTTTGAAAACACTTTCCATTCCATGACGTAACACATCATTCTTTAATTCTTCAATAATTCCTTTTCTGTGACCAAGCAGTCAGACTATGAAATGAATTATCTCTTCATGTAAAATACGTACTATTCGACCTTCAAAAAAACGACTGAATTAAATAAATAAATAAATATTAAATTAATATATATATATATTGGATAAAAAAAATCAAATGATCAGACCTATGACTGCTGAAAAAGACTTGGCACGACCAGATCAATCAGAACCTAAAATCTGCTGGTGTCCAAAATCTACGTAATCGGAGGGCATGTATGACTAGATAATTTATGGATGTGAATGAAGCTAGGAGTGTATGTCAGGACAGAAGAGTATGGTGTTAACCCTGACATAAAAATCTGTAGCTAAAGTAAAATATGAAAAACTTGTGTGGACTCATCATGACATATGGGATCGAATTCAGAACAAACACTGCAGTAATAAAAAACACGCTAAGAGTGTCAGAAATGAGGGTTCTAAGGAACATATCTGACAAGATTCGATGAGATAGAATAAGGAATAACAGGATAAGATAAATATGTGAGATCGAAGATGTCGTTAGGTTGGAAAGGCAACGAAGAAGACAATGGTATGCCCATATGAGGAGAATGGGCGATCCAGACTCCCCCACATTGCATTGCACGTTCAACCCCAAGTTAGACGACTCTCAAGCAAATCATCAAAGAGATGGATTTATAGCTGGAAATCGACATTGTAGGAGGCTAATCTAATTTGAGGAAAAAAAGAAAAATATATCTACTTATATCAAAATTATATATCTTGGTGTACTGAAAAAAAAGTATTATAACCTTCTTTACGTTCTGATTTTTTAAATGCGTTTTTGATTCGTGACAGTTTATAGTCACTCTTTCATTTTTCTTACTTTGCGATTATTAAATGTACAGCCCTAACCTGTGCTGTGTAGACTTGTCCGTCATAATTATTGAAGAAGACAAACGATCATAGTGAGTTTTGTGTGTCCAGCGCTGCTTAGTTGATGATTAATGACCAACACTTATTCCCACAGAGATTGTCACTTGACAACATAATTAAAAACATGTGTAAGTTATGCAAAAAATGGTCTAAACTAATTGTATCGCAGCAAATGCTTGTAAATTGTTTTTGTGACATTTTGTTTCACATATTTACATATACATTCTTAGCGTCATGAATCTTAGGCAATCGTCATGGATCTTCCTTAAAATATGCATATCTAGTAGAAGACCAAAAAATCAGTGATACTGCAGAAAGAAAACATGATACGGAGGCATTGCCTAGATGACGTTGCCCGTGACAGAAGGACCTACAACCTGAGGACGAGGAGAGCTGATCACAATAGTCTACAAAGACAATAAGTTGCCAGAAAGAAGATTTATTCATACACATTACATAATGTTACAATTACAAACTGATTTCATAGAAACATAACATGCTGATGAAAGTAGACTAAATGCAGTTGAAATGTGATCACTTAGACTAATGTACGGGTTAATGATGTGTGATAGATGATCGAATAGTGAAATAAAATAAGGAACGAATACAAGACTGTGAAAAACATCATAGATGGAATCAAAGGTGTGTTGAGATGGTTTGGACATGTAGTATGTATGAGTGAGGAAAGAACGATAAATCAAATACTAGGCAAATAATGCTGTGAACAGAAGCAAGAGAAGATCGAGGAAGATTTGACATGACCAAGTATTTCAAATACTTGATAGTTAGGTCAGAAGTCGGAATAATCGGCGGGTTTGTATGTGGAGATGCATGATAGTGGAAAGGGCTAAGAATGTTTGCAAATATAGAATAGCGCTAGTTCCAATTTGCAATTTTTCTACCTACCCCTGCGGGGAAGCTGTGTGATGGTTAGGTAGTTAGCTAGTTAGAAATATAGAATAAGAAGACAAAAATAGCAAGATAAGAAAGTAGGCTAGTAGCTGATCTGATTGATTCAAGGAGCTACGGGTGTGGCAAGATGTTTTTGTATTTTTTGTTATTGAATGAATATGATCCAAAGATAAAGAAAATTATATTGTCGTTTTATAAATTAAACATAGTATCATTTTATTAAAATTAAACACTTAAATTTACCACATTAATGAGTTTTATTTATATATACGACTAGTTTCGAAAACTTACAGATGTTTTCATCCTCTAGTACAAATTAAAACTAAGTTAATTAAAGTTTTTATTTGTACCAGAAGATGAAAACAACTGTATGTTTTCGAAACTAGTCGTATATATAAATAAAACTCATTGAAGTGGTAAATTCAAGTGTTTAATTTTAATAAAATAATCAGGTCATTCCATAAAGTTAATGCAGAATTAATAAATAATATAAACAAAGTATTAGTTAAGTAAGTTAAACATACTTATAACTCTATATATTTTTCTTTAACTATACTTATAAGAACTCTACATTTTTTGTAACTTATACTTATAACAACTTTATATTTTTTTGTAACTTGAATTTTTACTAGTAAAAGCACTCTGGGCGTTTGTGTAAATAAATAAATAGACAAGTAAATAAAGTTCTTGTAGAAAATGTATGTTAATTTTACAAGACCATTATTGAGGATTATACGGAAGAATTCCTCTTGTCACGCTACTGAGAAGTCACCCCAAAACAAGCAATTGTTATTAAAACTGATGCGATTAAAATATAAAGTGGATTGATTATCAAGTTAATATTATACAATTTCTCTCTATTATTATGCACGTGTTTACATGTAACATCTCTCTCCCGGTTGGCAATTTCTCACTAAGGAAACTGTGCGAATAAAGATTGCGGACAATTCGACATGTGTACGAACCGCATTGTGTGATAAAATTGATTCTAACGCTATTAAAAATGAGAAATCATTGGTCGTTAAGGTGAGCCGGCTAGTTTTTATAGGGCAATTAAAGACACGGAGACCAGAAGCGCTAAGAGGAGCATGGGATCGTTCCCATAGCTCTTCGTTCCCCATTGTTCGGGCCGATTGTGCTCGCATTTCCTACTGTTTTTACCCGTTTTTCCACACATTATGAATAATGTGATGAGTACGCGGTCACAATGCGGACAGTTCTTCTAAGAGGTTGTTACCCCCCTGACATGCACCTTTATAACGATAATTAACAGTTATGCCGACTTAACCTTATATTATTACTGCACATGTTAAAATTATTATCTAAGTAAAGGACTATCAGTCCATTGAATCTTCACATTCGTTTGAGAATGTCATAACTAGGCGAAACAATTGTCATAATATTTATTTTGTTTTTAACGAAAAAACACAAAAAAAACAGCGTTTGATTTAATATTTAATACATAAATGGCGACTTATCTCAAAATAAATAAAGAAGAATATGGATGTCTGGGGATTTACGACCGTTATAGGTTGGTTTAAGTGATTACTTTACGCACGTGTAACATTCACCAATCCTACCCATGATTGACAACCACACTACTAAAATTTTTGGAACTTCTATAAATATAGTGAAAATTTGAAACAAAGTGCTTAAATCACTAGAATTTTACTAGAAACATCTATGGTAAGCTAAAATAATCTTTTTTATTGAGCAGAAACTCTTTGATTTGTATGTGAGTTTTGAATCCTGGATTATAATCACATAAATGAGAAACACTAGAAAATTCATTTTCATTTTATTATTTAACTTATAATTTGACCATTTAATTTATGTACAACAAATGTTATTTTTTTTAAATAAGAACTTTAATTGGAGATATCCGGATTTGTGAACAAGTATTTGGACACACTTAAAATATCGTATCATTAAACCAATGAGTTTCAATTCTTTCCTCGGTGGATTACACATAAACATACCACCTTCTGATACACACATGTTCATCATTATAATTATTATTGATTGAGTTGGCGTTTATTTTATACAACTCCATATTAATGCGAGAGCTCAATATGGATATTAGATAAATCAAACAATTGTTCTTTCTTAATCCGCCTCCACGGTATGTTGGTACTACGTTTGACTGACATACAAAAAGTCCTAGAATCGACCCCGAACAAGATCAATATAAAAATGTGCACTTTAAATAATTATTCTTCTTCAAACCCTTATTCGCACCCGATGATGCATAGGGCACTGCATCATATTTATAGCTATCACACTGTTTCTCCGCAGGGGTAGTCAGAGAGAATAGAATGCCACTCCAATCTGTCTTTGCAAACAATCTTCGCCATCTACACGTTCATTCATTTCCTGGCCAAACTCAAGTTTTTGTAAAAATTTACTGTGCCAATTTTTCCTCGGTCTTCCTCTCCTATTCAAAATTTCGTCTCATATACTTGTGTTCAAATTATTTTCTTGCTCAGTCGTTCCATATATCCAAATCATCTCAACACAGATTTCTTAATTTTATTTATAATGCGTTTCAGAGCTTTCCATTCTTTCCTTATATTATTTTACCATTCGAACAGTGATCACATTTCCAGTCTACTCTTATTAGTATGCTACATGTATGTTTTCGAGTAATAAGTATACATACACCTACATTATACTACTACTACTAGTACTACCATCACGCCGTTTCCCCGCAGGGGTAGGCAGAGAGGATGGAACGCCACACTCTTCTGTCCTGACATACACTCCTCGCCTCTTTCACATCCATACATCTAGTCATACATGCCCTCCGATTACGCAGACTTTTGACACCGCCAGATTTTAGGTTCTGATTGATCTGATCGTGCCAAGTCTTTTTCGGTCGTCCACGTTCTGTTTTCCCTCTCACATTCGCCACATATATTTTCTTAGTCATTCTCTCGCTATCCATTCGCTCCTCATGTCCATACCACCGCAAAGAGCTCTTCCTAATCTTTTCAATTATTCCTCGTTCAGCCTTACATTCCTTTCTTATATCGTCGTTTTTAATTCTGTCATACAATGATTTTCCACACATTCGTCTGAGGGAGCGCATTTCAACAGCGTTCACTCTGCTTTCTACATTATACATTCACCTTATTTATTTATTTAAGTCAATTTCATTCATGCATTTTTGCATTTTTTAAATCTGTATAGTTTTTTTTTCTGTGTTTGTACCCTGCCTATAAATACAAGGTAAATTACAAATAAGAGATTTTTACATATTAACTACACTGTTTTGAAAGACAGATTGTTTAAAAAAATTAAAGCAATACAGTTCAGCCGCTCTACTCTACCATACTTGTTAAAGTATTGCATTTTTGAAGTAATTATGTATGAATTTCCTATTATTTTTTGACATCTCATCAAAGATGAAGAAGAATATGGAAGTCTGGGCATTTACGGGGCTTACGACCGTCGTAGGCTGGTTTAAGTGATCACTTTACACACGTGTAACATTCACCAATTCTACCCATTATTGACAACCACACTACTCAAATTCTTGGAAGTTCTATATATATGAACCAATTTAGAAACCTTGTTCATGAATCACTAGAACTTCACTAGAGACATCTATTGGTGAGATGTAAAGAAGCTTTTTATTAAGCAGAAACTCTTATATTAGTATGTGAGATCCGAATCCTGGATTATAATCACACACATGAGAAACGCCAGAAAATACCATTTTCATTTTTATTATTAAGCTTATAATTTGACCAGATAATTTATTTATAACTCCTGTAATTGGAGATAATCCAGATTTTGTGAACAAGTATTTGGACACACTCAAAATGTTGTATATGAATATCCTAATAAAAGCGGGGAAAATATCGGACTTTTGTATCGATCAAGTTGAAACATAAAACCGATCGATCTCGCACAATTCGATGTGCAACAAAGCATCCCAAAATACCGCGATTCCCAGATAAAAATATGAATAATCCATTGTATTGATTGGCTGGACCGCATTTATTATTCGGCGTTTTATTGAATTACGGCAGCACAGACCAGCAAATAGCTCTCGGAAGCGGGGTGTTTCTGCCCACCCCGTACAAAGGAAATTATATTTGTGCAAGCTAAATTATGGATAAGGGAATGAATGTAATATCCGTTGTGCCGTGTGTCAAAAAAATTACATCTGTACGCGGGATAATGCGGAAATAAGAAAATGAACCGGGGGTAGAGCGTTTAGTCCGATGGGGCGTCACTTGAAGAGTGGTATTGTAATAATGAACGAAACGTTTACTTGATTATTCGTTCGTGATTTGCAGTATCAAGCGGATAATTCACACTTTTCTGTTGCAAAATCAAATCGACACTTTTCTGTTCTTCATTTTGATAAATCTGGAGGTGTCAAATGTTTGCGTAATCGGAGGGCATGTATGACTAAATATATGGATGTGAAGGAGGCGAGGAGTGTATGTCAGGACATCAGAGTGTGGCGTTCCATCCTTTCTGCCTACCCCTGCTGGGAAATGGCGTGATGGTAGTAGTAGTAGTAGTAGGAGCTATACTTCATATTTTAACCCGCAGGAGTTAGCAGAGAGGATGGAACGCCACATTCTTCTGTCCTGACATACATTCCTCGCTTCCTTCACATCCATTCATCTAGTCATACATGCCCTCCAATTACGCAGACACCACCAGATTTTAGGTTTTAATTGAATTCATCGTGCCAAGTCTTTTTCGGTCATCCTCGTTCTTTGCTCCCGCTCACATTCGCTACATATACTTTCATAGTCATTCTCTTGTTATCCATTCGCTCCACATATCTCTTAAAGAATTCTTCTTAATCATTACATATTGTTTTACATCATTCATCGGGTTATTCTTTTTCTTGGCATAAAATACATCCGTGGTGTGAATCGATACATAATAAAGAAAAATGGGCTATCAAAATACCTAAATCGAAAACCGATGTTAGAAAAAGATGTAATTTTAACCATACTGAGTATTAAAAACTATTTTTGTTAAAATTCGTCGCACTTTTCTTATTTTATTGCTCATTTAATAAGTTAACTTTATATTTTACTAGGGTTCTAGTGAAATAATTAAAACAACTCCTAAACGTCTTGTAACTACAAAAAAATCAAATACGTTCTATTGGAAATCAAATTACAAAATTCGTCTTACGTTTTGAAATTCGAACAAAAAATATGTATGAAAAAAAACGGCCAATTCAAAGTACCTATCCCCCCGCGAGAAGGAAAGATAGGACGCCCGGAATAAATTAGCCGCTCAGATATGCCCGGCCGTCCTCAGGCCGGGGTCCTTTCTTCCTGGTCCGCGAGGGTCGGGGCTTTGTGGGGTCGGTCGCCTGGGGTATGAATTGATACCTGCGGTCCCTTTTTTATTTTATAATCGCGAACCGGGAAGAGTATTGTTTGATTTTGTCGGCCAAAATACACGGAGCATCCCTCAGTCGTGGACCGGCCTTGAGGTAGTCAAGATCTCCTGGACAATCATATCAAACCCTTAAAAATTGCGAAGTGCCTGAATACAAACGGACGTCTCTGAATACTAAAGAACGTCCGTGAATATCGCCGCGCGTTCGAATTTAGAACTTTGAAATTGTGCGAAAACTTTTAATATTTGAACAATTTAAAAAAAGAATTTTAACTTTTTTCGTATTGTTTTTAAAGGAAACGTTTTGAAATTCGAACTTTCATAATTTTATGTTTTATTTATTTTTGTTTTTAAGAACGTGCTTGATTTTTGAACTTTTAAGTATTGCGACATTCTTGTGTTTTATTTCGCCGTGTTATTATGAAAAGAAATTACAAATGACGAGTGAATTGATAACATTTTTGACACTTGAAGCTCTTTGCAATATTTATAAAAATAATGTGACTTTGCAAGAAAATAGAACAAATTTACTGAAAATGCTGCACGACTCCGGAATCTACATGAAGAGAAAAGGTTAGATTTTTTTTTCTTGAAGAAATATGTATTTATTTCGATTTGACTTATCTTTTTATATATGTTTGAAAAAGTTTTTTTTTCTCTCGTTTTTATATTAATCAATAAAACGTATTTGAAATAAAATATATGATCAAATAATATATGGAAAAATTAGCAAAATATAACGTATTTAAAATTTTAAAAGTTTTTTTTGCCAATATTTAGAATTTTGTCAAAATTTTAATTCATAAATGCTGAAATTAAGACCTTAATAAATTCTCAATCATATATTTATATATTTAGAATATAAAAAAAACATAACTTAACTTATCATAAAAGTATTTTTGGTTTGTTTTATTTAAATATTTATTTATTGATTTAGGCCTTTAAAAATATCATGAAAATATATTTTTTTAAACTAGCGTCACATTAAAAAAAGTTAATTTAATACATTATTTTGTGATAATTGTGTAATTTTAAGTCGAGTGTATTTCTATGCTGTCAATAATCACAAATAAAAAATAAAACTTATTAGTTTAATTAAATAAATCGAAAAGTTTAGATTTGATTGAGTAACTAAAAATATTAAAATGAAAACCTACTGCAATGTTTTGTATTTAATAAAATATAAATAATAAGAAAATATTTTTTAAATTCGTTCGCTCGTTCAATTCTCTCTGCCTACCCCTGCGGAGAAGCGGCGTGATGGTTAGTTATTTATTAAATCATTTTCTAAAATCGTATGATAACTTGATAAAAGGAAAAATGAAAACCTTGAAATATATTATAAAGTATTTTAATGTCTGTTTTATATTAAAAATATATATATAAAAACTTAATATATTAAAAATATATATTGCTTATCTCAAATATATATTGTATATAAAAATATAAAAATGTAATATATAAAAATATAATATATTGTATATCTCAACATATTGGATAAGTCAATAAATTGAAAAACACTTTCTATAAACTGATAATACATATTTTACGAGCGCTCACAATATTTTTCCGAATTTACAAACAAAACAAATAGACCTGAGACAATCTCGGATTGCCACATTTCAAAAATTAATCCCGAAATAGGAGCACTTACTCTCCCGATATTTCCCATAACATTTGCAATATTCGGTCCATGGACTCGCGGAATTGGAGACAGAAACTAGATTCTGGCTTTTACGATTCCCATTAATGTGAGATGTGTATCGAACGGTCCAAGTAACCAATTGGACCAGAATTACCATATAAATGACTGTTTAGCCGAGGGCGCACTGATAACCGCCAATTTGTATTGCATCGAGTGATTGATACCAATTTATTGCTACCTACCCCCTATCGATGTTTTCCATACATATTTATACAATATACTACAAAACAATTGGCAAAATATAAATGTACCTACCGTCTACAACAACAAAAAACATTTTCGCCAGTAGCCGATCGAAACATTTATGTGATTATATTTGACATCTCAACATAGATGAAGAAGAATATGGAAGTCTCCAATTTGTATTGCATCAAGTGATTGATACCAATTTATTGCGACCTACCCCCTATCGATGTTTTCCATACATATTTATACAATATACTACAAAACAATTGGCAAAATATAAATGTACCTACCGTCTACAACAACAAAAAACATTTTCGTCAGTAGCCGATCGAAACATTTTATGTGATTATATTTGACATCTCAACATAGATGAAGAAGAATATGGAAGTCTCGGCATTTGCAGGGCTTTTGTGTGATTTCAAACATTTGATGTGATGTCTAAATGTATGCGTCCTTTGAGAATAAATTCAATTGAAAGAAAGATTGACCTGGGTATTTCTAATATATTTTTCATATTTACGTTCTTTATCTTTACTAACTTACCCAGCAGACAAGCATCTAAAAGTGGAGGTTTAGCGGGTTATTCCTTAAAAAAAGACGAATGTGCGGCAAAACTAGATGTTTGAGTGGCGACATAAGGAAAAAATTCTAGGCTAAGATAACCATAATAAAGGAGTTATGTATTATACAAGATATATACGAAAACTTGAGTTTTAGGGGAGGAAAATTAACATTTAAAAACAAAATTATTTATTGCATTTTAATATGTAGGATCGATGTTCGAATGAAATGAGGAAAATACACAAGGATTATTTACATTTAAAAAAAATCTATTGTAAAACGTAATTCGAAGCATTTGATATAATTTTCTATTACAGTGTTTGAAAATGATGTGGAATACAGGGAAACACGTGTCATAATAGATTTTATGAAATTGTTGTTTTTTCAAAGTCAAACTTAAATTAAGCGTATTTTAATTTTATGGAAAAAAGGGAAATATGAACTTATTTTTTATATAAGAATACGAATTACTAAAAATTATAATTTAGGATTAAAAATATAAAGATGTAACAAAGTTTCCTTATTTTGTTTTATTTTTATTTTAAAAATTCATTTCGATGTTTTTGACAACCCTACAGAATCTTCAAAGTGGACTATGTCCAAAAATCCTTTAAAAATTAAGTTTGAGTAAGTGACCTCAAAATGGGAGGCTGTGCTGTATTCATGGACAATAAATCAAAATAATGACCGCAAACCGTTAGATGGCAGGAAGAGGGTGGTCTGGAGCCTTCTCCATATCCGGTCACGTGATCCCATATTGCCCACTTCAGGGAATCTTAAACCATTTGAAAGATAAAAAAACTTTTGTTTTTACTTTTTCAATTTTGTAAAATTAAATAACAATTTTATTTGATTTTCTAGACATAAACTTTCTCAAACAAGTTTGATATATTTTTTATTTAATAAATAATAAAAATAATATTTTGAAAAATTACTCCATTTTCTTTACAGATTACAAAAACATTTTTTATAAACTTAATTGAAAATGATTTTTTGCTTTTATAATAAATAACGATATTTGTCCCATCTAAAAACTACAATTTATTAACAGGAAAATTAAATTGAACAGATGTTATTCTTAATTTACAGACGTTAGATAAAATTAATAAATAACCATTTCATATTTGTGACATCTCAAAAAAACTCCAAAGTGGAGAAACCCAGATTTGTGAACAAGTATTTGGACACACTCAAAAAGTTGTGATCAACTTTTTTTCTGGTAATGGTGCTCATTGCATTGCATTCGAGTAGCATGAAGTTATCTCCATAACATGCATAGTATAATATTTAAATTACTTTTTTTACATTTCATTTACACTTCATTTACATATATCGAAGTTTTAAAAAATTAAATAAAAACAATTTTATGGTTATTTTATTTTTTACTGTGAATTTTGAGAAGCACTGCTCTAGCCATTTTTCACAAAGAATCGGAAAGGGTAGCGTCGCAATGTCGGAAAGTAGGAAGCACTAGTGTGCATTCTCACATCGTATCCAACTTCCGGCAGACATCAGAGAAGTCAGTTTCAATTTGAGTAGGTACAGATAGAACAGACAAATGCTGTTTCTGGAAACTACTCGACTAGTTTATTATACCACCTTTTACGATTAAATGGCTTATATTAACACACTTTTGACATCTCAGCGTAGATGAAGAAGAATAAGGAAGTTTAGAGACATGGCTTACAACCCGTCATAAGCTGGTTTAAGTGATAACTTTTATACACGTGTATCACCCACCATTCTACCCATGATTGACAACCCCTAATTAAAAAACATATTTGATATAATTAACACGTAGTTTCATGTGTGAGTTCGTAGCAGTATCTTTGGTAGATTAAAGAAAGCTTTATATTTAGCACAGACCCTTATATTTTTATGAGTGCGAAATACAACTGTTATTTATTTTTACAATCTCCTATTATTAATGAGTCATGATTTCTTTAAACAATATTTGTACATAACATAAAATAAATATTTAAATGTATTATAAACATACCTTTATTTATTATTTTCACTTTTTATTTTTACTTTGTGTGAATTATGTGATAAATTCCATCCACTATTTCTTTTTACCATTTGCGAATCGTGTCACAAAAGATTTTAAGTAATATTATTATTTACCAAGCTATTATTTTACATAAATAATTTTTGTTAATAGTATTTTTTGTAATCATTAGTTATTTTATAAATTTTATCAATAAAAAGATGCATAAATATTTCCTGTTAACATATTTAAAGAAATTTTTAAAATCCTTGATTGGCATAAAGTAAAAAAAACTTTCAACCAGTTTTATCATTTTGATTGTTAAATCCGAGCATCTTCAATCGTCACACTCTTGTATCAGTCGCAGTCCGCAAGTTTATGTTCCGCGGGGGTCGAGGGTGACAAACGGCCCTGGAGGTCATGACATTAACTACCCTTCAGGAAGGGAAAGGGTGCTTCCCCCGAATCTCCGCCAGATAGATGGACACTTGAATTGTTTTCCGGGGCCTGGCGACGATTATGGTAAACACAGATTTACTAGCAGTGGTTTTTTCAAATTGTAGACATGAAAAACTTCAAAGTAATTTAGTACTCCTCTATTTTTGATATTTTTCGTCAAGTTATTAAAGTTTCTTAATAACTAAACATAACGGTAGGCAGAGAGAATGGAACTCCACACCACCCTGTTTTAGAAAACAATTTTCACCTCTTTCACATTCATGAATCTCCTCATACATTTCATTCAAACCCTTATCCGCACCCCAATGTTGCATAGGGCACTGCATCATATAAACACAGTGTTATCTTGATCGTTGACACTTGATCGAAAGGTGATCAGCCCTCCGCTTCAGGAACCAGTCCAGGGTAATATTGAATAAATATTAGGGTGAATTAATCACTTATATTTATTTGACAAGATAATTTATTTAATAAGATTCAAAAATACTTCTTCAACTTGTAAATAATATGTAGAAGTCGCCCTCTTCAGCCCTTGGGCGATCACCCTTCCCACTAACTTTATGTATTTTATATGCTCAGAACCCAGACTTAAATATTGCGTAAGGACAATATTGTCACATTCGTGTTTACCATTTTGTTTTTACACTGAAAAAAAAAGTTTAATGTGAAACTGTTTTAATCGGCATAAAGATCATGTATTTTTTTTAAACTGCCAATTGAAAAGTCATTAAGAAGTTCTAATAATATAGTATACAATTATTCAGATTCTACTTCATCCTGGCTCAATCCGTACTTATCGTCTTTGTAGACTGTTAGGGTCAGCTCTCCTCATCTTCAGGTTCAAGGGCCTTCTATCATATACAACGTCACCTACGTCATGCTTTCGAATCATTTTATCTTTTTGTAGCATCCGTGAATGTTTATGGTCCTCCCTCTAGATGTCTTTTGAGGAAGATCCATGGCGATCGCCTGGTTTACAATATGTTCAGGTTCTCTACGTCCTATGTGCCCATACCATCTCAATTGCCTCTCCTTTAGCTTACTATTGATGTCAGTTACACCCAGGCTTCCACGAATGTGTGAGCTCTTTATTTTGTTTTATGTATTAATTTAATTTAAAGTCTACTAAGTTGTATTTTACTAACAAAAAACACATAAAAAATTAATATTGTGACAATTGCGTTTGATTTTAAATTAATACATAAATTAAAATGGAGTTCTACAAATTAAATGCCAAATCAATAAATAAATATCTTTATTTTGTCTCTAAGGGTCACTCCAGCATTCGCATTTCAGCAATTTCTAGTTGCCTAGGTGTTAAAACAGCTGCGAGTGTTTTTGCCTAGAATTTTCACTTATGAATTACATGAAATTATAGTAACTTTAAACAAAAAGAGTAAATCCACTCAAAAGTAGGCATAGGCTATGAAACTTATAAAGTTGAAGCCTGAGTAGGGACATGATAAACGGTGTTGCATAAGCCGTAGCTAGATTTCAGAGTCACTTGGACGTTAGGTAATTTTAAAAAAAAAAGTGTTAAAACAGATATTCACTTTAATGACGGGTATTTCAAAGGTGGTTAAGACAATATATGTACATTTATTACATCCCACTCTATTTTTTTAGAAAGTGAGGCCCATATTGTTTACAATTAAGATTTTACTTTTTAGAAATACTATTTTTCTTTCCCCAAAGTTGCTTTGTGGTCGTCTACCAATATTGTCACCCTACTTATCCCAACTACCTCTTGTATTTCTATATTTCGACCCTGCGGCCTTTTCCTTGCCGAGGTGATATTTTTCATATGTTTATAGGTGCGGAAAATATGTTAACAATGCAAAACTTTTTCCTCCAGTGATAAAGGATATTTTTCTTCAGTTTTGTTTTCTTTACTCGAAAAGAAACTTTAAATGACGCGTATGGAAGTGTGAATCTGTTTGTATATCAAACAGTTCGAAATGGGACACGTTTAAAAAACAAAGTACATTTCACTGACTTTGTTCAACACCGGAACAAAGATATTTAAGCCTTTTTAAATGTGGAATAATATTTTTCGTCAATGATATTCAAAAGGTGGAGAAAATATTATTTTTTTGTTAAACACCAGTTAATAATGTTTAAACCTGTTTTATTGAAATTAAGTGGTTTTTAACCACAAAGTTTAAAAAATATATAAAAATTTAAATGAATTACTTTAAAACCTATGAAAAAATATACAAAAAACACTACACATATTTATTTTATATTTTGATATAAATTATGAAAAACTGAAATCTATAATTAATTCAAAATGCCTCTATATTATTTTTTGGATGCTGCAAAAACCTTGATATAAGAATAAATGTAAAAACTTAGTGAACTTGTACTAATCGTTTATTTTAAAAACGAAATGTTGTTTGAGAAAATAAATTACAATATTAACAAATATATGTTTTAGATGAGAAGAAGGAAAAACAAATTTTAACAGAAATTAATTTTTTAACAAACTAATTTTCTGACCTTTTTCGTCTCGAGATTTTTTCCTATTAAACTCGCTGGTGTGAACAAAAAAGTTTTTTTCGTCCTTTGAGCGTGATTGACTTATTTATAAAGCTTGTCGCCTGAGCGAAGCTTCCTTCGATTTTCGCTTCCGGCTGTAGTTGAGTCGGAAGTTCCGCCGGGGTTCGGGCGGAACCGGAATTTATTGGATGTAACACAATTACTGACCGCGCCGCCTCTCCTAACGCAATAAACGGCGCTTTTTCGCCGTCTCGACGCCCGACTTTATCCCCACGGTCCGTCTTATTTGGAGAAATAAAATAAATCCTCCGAAGGACAAATAAGGCTTGCCGCTTCGGGAAAAACTACCCTGCAACCCTGTTCATTTGTCTCAGATGCTATTAAGCCGGTACTCGAAGCCCTAATTGTGTCCCAGATAATAAACAACCCCTATTTTTATTATGCCATTACTCTTTAATACTACCTAATAAACCTGCCAATATAAATGTAACCATTTTGCAATATATAAATACTTATATATAAGTAATTACGAAAGTGTAAAAATGTAATTATTTTTTTGATAGATTAAATTGTAACTTTCAATTGAATCTTATATTTGAAACATGAAACGTATCACAAGTTCACATTTATGAAATGCAATTTAGTTGATTTTAAACAACAAAACCATAGCTAAATTTGCGGTATACAAACAAAGATCTCGCTACATTTGAGTCATTCTTAACTATCAACTTCTTCAAATATAAAATTTTTATCAAAATCCTCATTTTGATATAAAAAGCATTTAATTCATTTAAAAAATTCTGTTTTGAATCGTTTTTAACGTCAACTAACAAAACTACGTAGCATTTTATTTTGACTGAAATTGAAATTTATAAAATATTGTAGATCTGTTTTGAAGAGATTCAAAAAACCTCACAATAAATCAATTACTTTAACGTATTAAAATCAATTTTATTTATTAATCATAATGTCTTCAAATATTGAAATAAATTAATATAACAGTTTAAAAAGTATTAAAGATGTTAGTAAACATAGTTATAAAAACAAATAAAAATAAAATGAAAATTTATCTCTTTCGTTACTGTAATGTGTTACTTCAAGTTATTTGTAACATCATAATAATATTGCATCTAAAATTCTGGTAATAGGATAATTCTGTTTGCAATAATACGAGTGAGGCATTCAAGTAAACAATATTGCGGGATTGTAGTTACTTCGTTTTTTGTGTCCTCTGTCCTGTGGGAAATCCAATAGTTCGGTATTAAACTAAGTGGATTATTCCGACCCTCGTCAATTACAATTTATGCCACGAAGTACAATGCTAAAATAAAGAAGGCATTTTTCTTAATAAACAATGTACAAATGTACCTTATTATTATATATTTTGATGCCATTCCATTTCATTACTCGTATATCGATTAATTGGTTCAAAATTTGATGAGTTGATTTGTGGTAATATGTATCTATTTTATATTTCAATTTTACTTGCTAAATACCACTATTTCTTAAAATGTATTGTGACATGTATGTCGATGTATTGCGAATCATTTGGAGTTTGAAAATGATGCATCGAAACACGTATCACAATAGAATTTAAGAAAAAGTCGTATTTATCAAGTAGAGCTTCAATTAAAAGCTTTCTGTATTCTTATAACAAACGTTCTTATGAAAACAATTCGTAGAAATAATATTTATTGTCGAATTGACCTCAAACAAAATAAACGTAGAATATCATAAATATCATTAATGAATTTTATAAACGATTGCATTTTTGTTTAAATTGCATAATAATACTCAGCATTATCAGAGAATCTAAAAGCTGAAAGATTTTTTCAAAATGGACGCCAGGGTTTTTGTCTCCTCGAAGTCTACTTACACGCGTTCTGCAATAATTAACCATGTTTGATCTACGCTTCTGATGGTCCTCAGAATCTCCTCCCTTCATTTTCATTGGCCTGCACGCCATTTTCCATGCACTTTTCTTGCACGACCATTTTGAATTTTATATATCAAAACCCTTTCACAAGTGTTTAAAGAGAGGGATGCATCGAGCCTCCCCGTTTACGAAAGATTGTAAGGCTAGTTACGTTATTTTACAGCCATAGAGCCTACATATTGTAACTTATATATATATAGTACATACCTACATACATAATTATAAAATAATATATTAATTTGTCGATATTTTTTTTTACTATCAGTAAAATCATCGTCCAACAATGAGAAAAATACGTGAAAAGTAAACATTACTTTGCTCTTCAGAAGACGTCAATGCAAGTGGTTTACTATATATGTACGTGATTGTAAAACTGAAAAAACATGTTATTCTAAATTTCATGGTTGTATAGAAAAATTTGTGGCGATTGACAACTACACAAAAAATGAGAATGATCTATTGCAATACTCAAAATGGTCTTTTTTTATAAAGTCTACTTTGTAGATTTTCAGCTCCACATATTTCAATTGCATTTTTCCACATACCTTTAATACAATAGGTTTAACATTTGTACTTACTATTAATTCAGTACTCAAATGTAATATTTTCGTATTTTTTTGTAAAAGTTTCGATGCATTTCGCATCATTATCAAACAATGCATGGAAACACATGTCAAAATAGATTTTAATAAATAGTGGTATTTTCCAAGTAAAATATCAATTAAATTGAACAGATATTACCACAAAGTGACTTCCGAATCAAATAACGAAAATATTTCATGTAATTTATGTCTCTTTTAATCAAAAAATATATTCAACCTTAAGTTTAGTAAAAATAAAGTTTTTTTTTATATTTTCATATTATTTTCTGGCATTGTGTGTTTTGAGTGATAGATAAAATAATCCATTTGGCCATGAATACCTGTGATTTAAATTAATAATAATAATTAATAGTTCGACTTCTCTACATTTATAATATATATTTTAATAAAACCTTGTTGAAATTAATATTATATTTAAGGGTCTGAAATATTGTTCATATCTGTATTTAGGTAGGTACATTCACTCCCGTTTTCAATATTTGCAATAATTAGGGGTTGCTGAATATTTGAGGTATTTAATCAGTCGCTTTGACCCGCTCGCCCGTTGCAATGCGGCGCAGTTCAGTTTGAGGGTGGCTGAATTGTTAATGCTTATCTAGGCACTAGGGGTCGATTATTGTGGATGCCCATTGATATGCGGAATTCGGGACATAGCGTCAACAATAAAAATTATACTACACTGAATTTTATGAGAAATTAAAGTACACTCCAATAAGTATTGAAAAATATGCAATACTTTAGTAATTATATTATATGTAAAACAACTGACATAAGTAAGCCTATGGTATATCTGATTTTTCATATAAATTATAAAAATTTATGTTAAGTACACAAAATTCAAGCTAATCTACAATACGATGTTCAAATATTTTAAGGAGACAACACTCTCATTTCATTATTTTATTTCATAGTTTCACTTAATAAATAAAAAATCTTAAAATTGTAACACGTGTTTCGATGCATTTCGCATCATTTTCAAATACCGTATGCACCAAAATGCATCGAAACACGTGTCACAAAAGATTTAAAAAAATAGTGGTATTTACCAAGTAAAACTGAAATTAAAAACTTATATTTTTTCTTATAGTAGACATTCTTATGAACATAATTCGTAGAAATATTTTTATTAATGTTTGTAAATATTGTTCATTAAATTAGTGTATATAAATAGTAAACTTATTCATTTTAGGCAACTTTTTAAATATTTAATAGATTAGTCAAAAGACATTTAACTTATTAAATATCATTAAATAAAACGTTTACTTAAATTCAAATAAAATATGGACATTTATATATATTTTTTAATCATTTTATTTTACCGATATATTTTTGCTATTTGCTTTGGATATAAAGCGAATGGATGTATTATTTTTATCAACCCTATTTACAGTTATATATTATGTGAGTAGTTTTTTTTTGTCAATACAAAAACTAAATAATATCACCTGAACTGGGTTGTTTGTTCGCCGAACTACCCTTTTGAGGTACAAAGGAAAGGATACCAAACAAAACAGATCAGTTGAAGGGTGTGTGACACGAATCCTTTCAGCGCTACTGGACGGCAGATGTGTTCGACACCCACCCCCAACGGCTTGAGCCGAAGATGAAAAGGGATGAAAGAGAGGGATGAAAGGTGGAGAGAGAAAGGGTGAAAAGGATGGGATTACACTGACCAAGGGATGGCGACTAGAAGAGCGGCGCGGGAGGGAAGAGAGAGATGACATATCTAGCTGACCAGGCATTGGGTGGAGGGGGTAAGATAGACAGAGCATGCGCAAACTGCCCATTGGTCACTTTGTGGGTGTGGACATTTTACTTTTCCGCGAGGGTGTATAGAAAACAGTCTATCTCTGTCTTATAGTATGTCTAACAGAGGAAAAAAATAGATGGGGATGTAGTCTCATCTTTATGATAATTAATAATCAAACTATACTCATTGAACTCTTAAAAGTTTTTTTCCTAAAAGTTTATTTTATTCTTATGTTTTTTTCTTAAGTTTCATTTGATACAAAATATTTTTTACGCTTAATTTACATCTCCTTACAGTATACAAAACATATTTTATTACTTTGTCGACAAATTTAATAAATTACTTCTGTGTATCGCCTTTACACAGCACTTCTTTATGTCGGCTAACTATGAATATTTCACAGTTTTATACGATGACAAGGTGACTGTCGAAACCGGTTGGAAAAAATAAATATGATTGAAAACAAAGTTTAAATTTTATCTTATAAAATTTTACTTTTTATAATTAAAGCTAAATACGCACTTGTAAATAATACAAAAAAAACATTTTTAATATCACCCGTGTTTCAAACTCTGTATGAAATCACTAAACTCGTTTTAAACCATAATATTACCTAACTTTTGATACACTCAAAGATAAAAAAAACACGATCAATTTGAGTTTTTTAAAATTTAATATATCACTCATATCGTGGTAATTCAGGAGAAAGTGACCGAGTACATTTATTACAAAAACGTGATCATTGATTATTTGATATCTTACTAGCTTAATATTGCCCTGAAAAAAATCCCAAAGGATTTTAAACTTGAAAGTATAATATATTGACTTGTTAAAAATGACTAACTGCATTGATGATTATTTTCTTGCCGAACAAAAGTGACTTAAATGGCCCTCCTGAACATTTTACGTTTTGTAAGTTGGTCACTTTCTCCTGTACGACTACGATATGTCTTAATCAATCAATTATAAATGTCGAACATTCCTACTCACTTTTCTTATTACATTTTACATGACTACATGACTCATTCATTAATGTAATAAAGAATTGTATGAAAATTCTGCCCATAGTGTGTATTAATGTCACCTTAATTTATTAATTTCAATTAAACCCGGCTTAATTGACATACCACCCCCTTGCAGAAATACCCCCTCGCAGAAATGCAAGCGCGACGCACCGGAGCGCGGCTTTTTACAAAGCGACGACACTTGAGCTAATCTGCGCCGCGAACCGAGCTACAAAAGGGCCAACTAAGTCTTGCATCGGCCGGCACAATGTGCTGTGTATGTGCAGGGCACAAATGCAGCCGGGGCCTTTGTGCCAGCGCAAGACTGCATTCGCCCAGAGTGCAGCTGATGAATTTTGCGCGGAATTTATTCATTATTTCGAGAATGCAATTTTGTCATCGCTGTCGAGTTGTCAGTCAATGGTTTCGTTAATTGATTCGGCAATCACTTTGTGGCTAAATCTATCCATTCTTAATTTAAGTTTTACTTAGTAAATACCGAAATGTATCGAAACACGTGCCATTAATAGAATTTGAGAAATGGTGCTATTTACCGATTAAAACTTAGATTGAAAACGTCAATCAATGGGTTGAAAATCCAGGTTAAATAGCAAATATTTTCTAACTAAAGGGGTAGGCAGTTATAATAGAGTGCCACGACATTTCTGCTACATGTATGGATCTCCTCATACATACATTCTCACTACATGCCAATTATTTCGACTTCTGAACAGACAATCTTCAACATTTTGAGTGTGTCCAAATACTTGTTCACAAAATCTGGATTATCTCCAATTACAGGAGTTATTTTCATATTATTTTTTGACATCTCATCAAAGATGAAGAAGAATATGGAAGTCTGGGCATTTACGGGGCTGAAGACCGTCATCGGCTGGTTTAAGTGATCACTTTACACACGTGTAACATTCACCAATTCTACCCATTATTGACAACCACACTACTCAAATTCTTGGAAGTTCTTTATATATGAACCAATTTAGAAACCTTGTTCTTGAATCACTAGAACTTCACTAGAGACATCTATTGGTGAGATGTAAAGAAGCTTTTTATCAAGCAGAAACTCTTATATTAGCATGTGAGGTCCAAATCCTGGATTATAATCACACACATGAGAAACGCCATTTTTATTATTTAAGCTTATAATTTGACCAGAAAATTTATTTAAAACATTTTGAGTGTGTCCAAATACTTGTTCACAAAATCTGGATTATCTCCAATTACAGGAGTTATTTTCATATTATTTTTTGACATCTCATCAAAGATGAAGAAGAATATGGAAGTCTGGGCATTTACGGGGCTGAAGACCGTCAAAAAAAAAGTCAAAAAAAAAGACAATCTTCAAGTACAAAACGTATTTTTTGTAGACAAATATTCTGCAGCTTTTGTTTGCTCCTATTTCCAATTACATTCACCTCATTAAACCAGCGATTCGTCGTTTAAAGTAAAATTATCGATAAAAATAATTAACGAATAGAAGTAAAGTCAAAGAGATTTTGAAAATCCTCCTACAAATATTCCTTCTGTGAATTTATTTACCTATTAACGATTCTATACCACGATATTCAGAAGAAATCCTTACCTCTATTACCACTTACATTTTTCAATAATAATAATAATAATAATTAATAATAATGTCCGCCTCCGTAGTGTAATGGTCAGCACGCTCGGCTACCGTTCTGGATGTCCCGGGTTCGATTCCCAAGGGGGGTAAAATAAATATAAGTGAATTTTTCACTGTAATATTTATTCAATATTATTACCCTGGACTGGTACCTGAAGCGGAGGGCTGATCACCTTTCCTTCATGTGTAAACGATCAAGATAACACTGCGTTTATATGACGCAGTGCCCTATGCATCATTGGGGTGCGGATAAGGGCTTTATTATTTTTATTAATAATAATAATGATTGATCAATTTATATGGCGCCAATTTAAAAAAGTATCGCCTCCAAGGGCTCAATCATATTTGTCTTATTTTATCTAATTCTTTGTACTACACACTGTTCATCGGCTTTTTCATTCCTCTGAATAAATCCAAACTATCTGGGTAGCTATATACATACCTTCGTACTTTAATATGTAGGTACATAACTTTTTTCACAAAAAACAATCCATCGGCTTTTAAAACTCGAAATAATAGTTTCATTGGGGGTCAAATATAACGCACTTTTTCCAAATTATTGTTTACTTTTATTTTGATTGTTGGCAATATATTTATATTATAATTTCAAATCAAGATTAAGTACAGAGGTGCATAATTGCCACGCGATTAGACTTTAGATTACCTACATTATTTTTCAAGTGCCTACACGCTTTTGCAAGGTAGGTCCAAATTTTTTTTATTTGAATAATTATTTTAAAAGTCAATTTATTTTCTTCTGTATTCATTTGTGAACAAAATTCCTAGACCGCTAAGGTTTCAGTAAACAAACAGTTTTAAAAAATATATATACAGTATTTCCATACAACAATATTTTCTAACTTATTTAAAGTAAACTGCAGTTACTATAAGGGTCAATGTTTTTATACCTTTTTGAGATGTTTAGATTAATGGGCAGATAGTACTTATACAAATTCAATATAATCACATTACTTCAATTAAGAAGTTTAATAAAGAAGTCGTGAGGAGAAGAATACAGAATATGTAATGAGTTGATTGGGAAAAGGAGAGGGTCCAAAAGGGAATGATATGATGGATAATATCCATATTATGTACGGTTCCAAGGAAATACGAGGAAAAATACATACATCTCAGTTTTTTTTAAAACTAACGATCACGTCGATTTTCCACATTCATACAGACTCCTAAACTGACTACTTTCAAATATTTTATAATGCCAAGTTTTCCTTGATCTTCCTCTGCTTCTTCTTCCAACTACCTCATAAATTTGTTTTACCGTTCTATCCTCATTCATTCGTTCCATTTAATTATGAGTTTCGATATAATATAACTAAATTGGCTAGGATTTATGATCCACGTCTTAGTGTGCGATTCTGATTAAGTTCTGATAACCCATATGCGCTCGTGACTCAATCGTCATACAATAAGTATGTACTTTCGCACAGCGTGTTTGCTTTACAAATCCACCACTCGAATTACACAACCAACATCTACAACTGAATCTA
The DNA here is from genome assembly GCF_059751285.1 of Brachycentrus maculatus. Lineage (NCBI taxonomy): Eukaryota > Metazoa > Arthropoda > Insecta > Trichoptera > Brachycentridae > Brachycentrus > Brachycentrus maculatus. Next base: position 54,295 of record NW_028280846.1, on the reverse strand, counting down.
GAGCCCAGGCGGTGAGGTTAAATTTTCTCCTCAAAAACATAACTTGAAAAAGATTTTGATGTCGCAAATTAAAAAAATAAATCATTATCATGTATTGGCAGTCCCTTTGTGGTAATATACTAATATCCATTTGAAATTTAACTTTTATTTGATATTTTTTTATCTCATACTTGTGTTAATAGTAAATTTAACATAAATGTGGAATTGTTTGATTCCCTTTATTATTATGAAAGTAACTATTTCTTGTAAATGTAATGTATTGTTTATTATTTTTAATGCAACCATTTTTCTTTATTTTATTTTTTTTAATAAAAAGCTGTACAATTCCCGAACAAATAAAATAAAATAAAATAAATATTTAAAATACTTTTTTAAACTGTACAGTGTATGAAAATGATGTGGAATGCATCGAAACACGCGTCACAATTATCCTATCGTATGATCCTACTTTCTTTGCCATTTAAATTTTTAAAAATGTAGACTACCTAAGTTGTTCACTAGTCAATACGCTTGCGTCTTTATATACTCGTACACCCGTGACAGGTAAAAACAAGTTTTAAAACAACTTTTTTACAGCAATGGCTGCGCCATCTGTTGAGCGTTACATCAACAAATCCTGAACTAAATGTTTCTCATGGCAGATATTTTTGTTATTTTACATTTTCAAACACCGTATTTGAAGCCAAAATTTATAGAGTAAGTTATCAAAAATCATTATTATGAATCGTCAAATAAGTGCTCTTAATACAGTTTAGTTTCTCAATTCGAGTGGAAAGGGCAGTTGCGTCGAATCGGGTGCGGCCGCGGGCGTGATGACGTCACGGGCCCTCCAAACTGTGGGATTGATCTTGAGATTAGCGAGTACTTCAGTTTCCGGTCAACTTAACGGGTTTACCGCCAGATGGGACAGCGACGCTTAACACTCGCCCGTGTTAGATTTGGCGAAACCCTTTTATCGAATAAGGAACTATGTTTTTAAAGAGAGAAAAAAAAAACGTTTTTCACCTTTTAAAGGTGTGTATTTTTTTTCAATTTCAAATGTTCTTATTATTTTTGACATCTCATCAAAGATGAAGAAAAATATGGAAGTCTGGGCATTTACGGGGCTGACGACCGTCATAGTTCTAGTGATTCAAGAACAAGGTTTCTAAGGTGGTTGTCAATAATGGGTAAAATTGGTGAATGTTAGACGTGTGTAAAGTGATCACTTAAACCAGCCTATGACGGTCGTCAGCCCCGTAAATGCCCAGACTTCCATATTTTTCTTCATCTTTGATGCGATATCAAAAAATAGTATGAAAATAACTCCTGTAATTGGAGATAATCCAGATTTTGTGAACAAGTATTTGGACACACGCAAAATGTTTCGAATGTTCTCACTCGTTTAATTTCTGCAAAATGCATTGTATTGGCGTCTCAGCGTAATAGATGAAGTATATGGAATTCGTAGTTCTCAAAACTAGTCGTGTTTACATTAATAAACTCAAAAATTATTTCATTAAGGCATCTAGGACGTTCAAATCACAACGCATTCGGTCGCGCTAAGGGATGGACATGTGTTTACCAATTTTTTTAGAATTCTTTTTTAGAAAATATATCTGAAGTTTTATTACTATTTTTACTCCATACCTTTCAATAACTATGTTATTTTCAAAACCATAAATTTATTTTAAATAAATAAAATATTTTTAATACAAAACCATCATGTGTAATTTCGAATATTGTTTACATGATATCGCCTGATCATCGGTATTCTATATCAATATCTAAATATCAACAAATTGAGTAAAAAATAAATACTAAATTATTCAATGTTTTGTACGTTTATTCGGTAGTATGTAAAAACAAGTGTATGCGTCACGTGGTGTAATAAAGATTTATCATAAATATTTCAACAAACCTTTATTAAAAGTTGGTGATATCGAGAAAAAATAAATGGACATTATTCTTTGAAAAAATAATCCTTCTCACCTTTTTTTGAATAACATAAGCTTAGCTACTTATTCAAGTATTTAGTCATTTACATCAGGAGAACAACATCATTGGCCGCTCAAAAATAGAAAAAATCTAATTTGTTTATAATTTTACATAAATTCCTATCATTCAGCAAAATTAAGACAAAAAAAACCATTATATTACCCTTCCCTATCAATGGAGATTATATTTGGAATCTACGAGTACGTGCAAACATTCCTAAGAATTTATTTATTTTTTGCCTAATATCGAATGTTAATTATTTATACCTATAATAAAGGCAATATTTGTAACATTTCGCAATAAGTTTTAAGAAATAATGAAATTTAACAAGTAAAATAAAAATTTAAACTAATTTTTCAGTAAACATTTTAGCTAAACATGATTTTTTTATTAAATATCTCTTTGAAAGCTACAAAATTTTTGTATTATTTTTTATGTTTTGATAATTTAAACAACTTTATTTTCTAATTAAAATGTAACTTTGTTTTAAAATAACTATGAATATTTTATTATACCTCAATTATAATGTCTACCGGTTTCGAAGCTAACTGCTTATTTATCAAGACTGATTATTACTCAACTCATTAATTAGTTTTATTAATTAATTTATTATTAAATTATTGAACAAACAGTCTTGATAAAGAAGCAGTTAGCTTCGAAACCGGTAAACATTATAATTAAGTTATAGTAAAATATTTAAAGTGATTTTAAAACAAAGTTAAATTTTAATTATAAAATGGAAATTCACAAAGTTAGTGCTTCAAATATAAATTATATAACTTTATTTTCGTAAAATACTCGTACTACCTTAACGGCGTTAAATTTATTCCAACCGGAAACTAGATATCTTTCGTTATCACTCTTACACGGAAAACTATATCGATTCAAATAAATACTATATATACATATCGCTCACTCCTTTCAAGAACGTCATAAATCGAAATACTTGATTTTTCAGGAGAACGTTTTTAAAGTTTTAAAATATAATCTAATGTATTGAAAACATATAACAAGCAACTTACTAAACTTTTTACTGTGCAACATATCTTATAAGGTAAAACCTGAAGGCTTTTTCTCCATTTGAAAAATATTTAGTATATTTAACAAAATAATTAAACAATTCCTTTTCTTCGAAATGCAAAAACAACACTTTCTGCCCTGTAGCGAGTAAATATTTAGTTAAAAATATGCCTCTTTTGCTGGGATATAGTACATTTTCTGGGCATTCTGAAAATATGCATAACTGAAAATTGACGATTTTTGATTTATGACGTTCTTGAAAGGAGTGAGCGATATGTTACGTAGAAAAATTCAATTGAATTTATTAGTCATACAGTTGGCAATTGTTCTTCATATCTACTACACAAACACACTTGCACATTCAACATTATCTATGACCGGCAAATGTCATACATCAAATATTTGCTCTAGTAAATGCAGAGTAAAGTCTTGTGTTTTCTACACCTATATTTTCTTATATATTTATAAACTAGTTCCTTGACTCCATTTAATATGATTCGTTTACACTAAAACGTGATTCTGCATATGCATATAAATGGATAGATATGCCTGCCTCAGATTTCAGGATTTAAAAAAATTAAACTTTTTCCACAAAATCTTAAATAATTTATGAATTATTTATTTGTTTAATTAAAATTTAACATAGTAAAAACCAAGATTTATTACAGTCTATTTTGACACGAGTTTTAATGCATTCAGCATCATTATCAAATACAGCAAACATCGAAACACGTAGCACGATAGATTTTAAGTGGGAATGATATTTACAAAGTAAAAATTCAATTAAAAATGAATAGATTTTACCTCAATGGCTCAACCAATTAAAGAGCTATATTTTTTCTTCAATCCCTGTTGCTTATTAATCGCTTCTTGATGGTGCATACGGCACCGCATCATATCGATAAGGAATTATCTTGATTTTCGAATTATGAAAGCAAAAAGATAAGTCCAGATAGTCGGATTTAGGACGGAATATATTTATTTTTATTTAAGTTTTACTTTGTAAACATCAGTATGGTAATTCTTAAAATCTATTGTAACACGAGTTTCGATACATGCTGCATCATTTTTAAATAATGCATCGAAACTTGTGTAACAATAGATTTTAAGAAAAGGTGGTAGGTATCATGTAAAACTTAAATAAAATGGATAAATATTTTAACAAAGTGACTTCCGAATCGATTAAGGCGATATATTTTATGGAATCCAGAAGACGAAATTGTAGAAATTTGGGTGAAGATCTAGCCCTCTAGGGGTTGCATAATTGTACTCGCAAAAACATGTGTATATAAACCGGAAACTAGATACCTTTCGTGATCACTGTTACACGAAAAACTATTTCGATTCAAATAAATACTATATAATACAAATGTAACTTTTTTTTTCAATTGAATTTATTAGTCATAAATTTATGAGCCCTTGTAGGCTTACGAAATCAAAGACCCGCGTCAATTGATTAAGGTCTTCACAGAATTATAAAATGACGACATTTTTAATCCGATGTATTCTTGCTCAAAAGTGATTGAAGACTTTTTATTTAGGACCGCAAGCAAAACATAATGTATCCATTTTTTATCACAATTTATGAGGCGTCCGAAGTCCAACGGTTTTCGATAAAAAAAATTAATAAATGCGATGACAAAGTACTTTCCTAACGGTGACACGAAATTACAATGTCCACACAAGTGATGAAATAAAAAGAGATTTGAATTGTAAATGCGGCGAACAGTTTAATCCTCAGTAACGTGTAATTACGCGACATTTCTTAGTCTTTGACGTACGGGCGCTAGATAAAACACGTCCATAGAATACGAGCGCAGTGCATCACAATCGGCGCGCTTTATGATACCAATTTGTACGTTTTTAATAATTATGCACGCAACTATAGATCACCAGAGAAATGAAATTCTAATAAGTAATTAGAGAGACAGGCTTGTGTCCTGACATACATTGGTTTGGCCTTGGTTTCTTCTGCTTTTATATATCTCTTGATTTTATATTTATCTTTTGGGAGTACGAATACAGTATCACCGATCACCTTGGTTAAAAAGAGTTATTTTTCTCTAGTTTCTATCTTGGGAATTGGCTGAAAGCTTAAAGCCAATATACTCATATATTATCCATATATTGATGTGAAAAATATGTAATTCCTTATATGTTAAAATTATTGTAAATTGAAAAGCGCTCTTGAGGTGATTCCTGAATAAATTATGTTGGTTTATTACCTTTGAAGTAATTGCTTCAATTACTTGGTATTTCCTTTGTTTCTGAATACTTCCAAACAAATCCATACTTTAAATTCATCTTTGTATCACAATTTTTTCACTTCATAAATTTTATATTTGCCACGTATAAACTGCTTCCTTTACTATATCTTAACCATACTTAAACTAACTAACTAACTAACTATCGCCCTACTTCCCCGCAGGGGTAGGCAGAGAGAATAGAACGCCACACCAATCTGTCTTTGCAAACAATCTTCGCCTTTTTTCACATTTATGCATCTCCTCATACTTACTGACTCCTGATCTGACCACTTGATAGTATTTAAAATACCTAATAATGCCAAGTTTTCGTCTGTCTTCCTCCGTTTCTTTAATCGACCCCATTCGCCTCATTAATTTGTTTAAATATTTTTTCTTCACTCATTTGATTCACATGCCCTAACAATCTCAACACATATTTCTTATTTTTATCGATAATGCTCATCTCAGCCTTGCATTCTTTCCTTATATAGAAATTTGTTCTAACTTAATCTTTTATCATATATATTTTGGCTCCGGTCGTAAATAAATAAAGAAAAAAAAATATTCATTCACTCCACATTGCCAAACCTTCATAGAAACCTTTTCATCAGTTTTCCAATTCACTCTTGTACGCCAGAAAAAAACATAAAACATTATGAGTAAACGAATACATCTGTAGTAGTAATACATCGAAATCGCCGACATATCGCTCACTCCTTTCAAGAACGTCATAAATCAAAAATCGTCAATTTTCAGTTGTGCATGTTTTCGGAATGCCCAGAAAATGTACTATATCCCAGCAAAAAAAGCATATTTTTAACTTAATATTTACCCACCACAGGCCAGAAAGTGTTGTTTTTGCATTTTGAAGAAAATGTATTGTTCAATTATTTTTTTGAACATACTGAATATTTTTCAAATGGAGAAAAATCCTTCAGGTTTTACCTAAAAAGATCTGTTGCACAGTAAAAAGTTCAATGAGTGGCTTGACATTTATTTTTAATACATTGTATTATATTTTGAAACTTTAAAAACGTTCTCCTGAAAAATCATGTTTTTTGATTTATGACGTTCTTGAAAGGAGTGGGCGATATGTACGTATATTTTATACTATATAGTAAAAGAAAAATACTCTCCCGAAGTTTGGGATTGTCTCATTCCACGTTACTTAGTGAGTAGATACTGTCCAGAATGGTATTGTTCCAACTCCACCTTCCCGTCCAGACTTGGGAGAAATCCGCGACGTTTCCCATCGATCGGTTGCCAATGGTTTACCCGCCGCGGGCAATTTACCTTATATTACTTTTTTATTACACCCCCCATCTCTGTCTGACGCCAACCCCTTCGGTCTGGCAGAGAGGGATGGATGATGTCTCGGGGTAGGTACACGTGGAAGTAATAAGTAATCTATATTGTAATGTGACCATCGTATAAGGTATCGCCTTACCAATAATCCTGGGAAAATGCTCTCGAATTCTTGATTTGAAAACGGAACCTGCGTAATTTGGAACAAATACCAATGTATTTTCCTATGAGAACAAATTATTTTTCTTTCTTGTTTTTTTCCAACAAAAGGTAACTCTCAAATCTCCGATACGATGGGACTTCTCAAATGCCAACAAAATTATTTGATGAATTTAATTAAAATGCTATATTTATTTGTTGTTTATACATAATTAACTTTGGATAACTTGAAAGCAAGGATAAATAATTTTAAATTAAGTAATGCAATACATTGATACATCAATAAAAAGCCAATTTTTAATGAAGGAAATATATTTTATTTTAGTACTAGCTATTTTGAATTTTTTTAAATGTCACTTTTAAAATCTAAAAAAAGGTTAAAAACAAAATCACCCTTTTTTGTTAAACCACGGGACTTGTTTCAATTTAGCTTGATACGGGACTATCGTAAAATGTACGACTATAAGAAATTCATATTTTACTAAAAACTTTTACTAAAAACATTTAAAAATAAGTGCAATATGCTTTTGAGAACTTTATATATATACGAAATAATCTGCGGGAATGGATGAGTGGATACATCAGGAAGAAGAAGAAGAGGCGAAGATGATTTTCAAAGACAGATAGGCGTGGCGTTCTATTTTCTCTGCCTACCCCTGCGTAAAGCTGCGTGATGGTTACTTTAAAAAAATTGCGAACTGTAAAAATACAGATTTTATTCAATACACTAGTGTTACAACAAATAAAAACATATTTTCTTCGTCGTTGTTCAGCTGAGAATCGAACTCGAGACATCTCATCCATTCATACCACCACGTAACCATTAATCATACAATAAATATAATAATAATTTTTTTTTTAAAAATGTGTATTTTGTACAAATTGGTTAATAAAGAAAAAATTAAATAAATGGTCTTATTTTTTTATGGAATTACTTATGCTTAGCCCGTTTCACAATCGCCTCAGAGCAAACACTGGCATACGTTGCGACCATTGTGCGGCCGCCGTGGCCATCCCCTCTCCTCCTCCGGCACCCACAGAACTCGGAACATTTGGACATGTGTTATTGTAATGATAAATATTGTAATTACCGCCGAGGCGAGTGTTACCTGTATCACCTCCCCACTTCTAAAGGCGATAGCTTTATTCCGACCGTCAGGGCTGCCAAATGCCACTTATCTTAGAAATAAATATTATTAAGTAAGGAAATTATCCTAAAATATAATATGAATATTTTTAATTTAAGTTTTACTTAGTAAATACCACAATTTCTTAAAATCTACTGTGAAACGTGTTTCTTTGCATGCACCGTATACGGTGAAAATAATGCAGAATGCATCAAAGCACGTGTCACAGTAGATTTTAAGAAATATTGGTATTTACTAAATAAAACATTTGTTAAAATGGGTAGATTTTACCACAATGTGACTGCGAAATCAATGAATGAAAATAATATGAATTGTCTAGAACATAATTTGAAACTGGCAAAGGAACGATGAAAGGAGTGATTACTGTTGATATGTGCTCCCTCAGACGATTTGTAGAAAATCATTGCATGAGAGAATGAAAAACGAAGATATAAGAAAGAAATGTAAGGCTGAACTAGGGATAATTGAAAAGATTAAGAAGAGTTGTTTTGAGGAGGTATGGACATATGGATCGAATGGATAACGAGAAAATGACGAAGAAAATATATGTGGCGATGTGAGCGGGAGAACAGAACGAGGATGGCCGAAAAAGACGAGTATTACGATCAGATCAATCAGAGCCTAAAATCTAGTGGTGTTAAAAGTCTGCGTAATCGGAGGGCATATATGACTAGATGTATGTATATGAAGGAAGCAAGGAGTGTATGTCAGGACAGAACAGTGTGTAACACTTTTTTTTATATTTGGAAATAAAAATTATAAAAGTTAAATAGAAGGTTTACTTTTCTTTAAGTAGAGCGTCAGATTGCCTGGTCAACTTTGTCGCATCTGCCACAAAGTGAAAAAAAATATCAGGAGATCAAGAAAGCTGTGTTAATTTTTTTTTACAATTATTGAGTGTCAAACCTTTATTTATTTTTTCTTATTTTTGACAGCCCTGCCTTTATGTGTAGGTTTTTATGAGGTTATTGTTGCAGAATGTCGGGTGGTAGGCATATCATTATCTGTACGTAAACTGGCGACAATTGTTATGCCTCACCCGTTGTTATCTGACGAGTCACTTTTTTTGTTCGAATTTCTTAATGTCAAATACATTTTTATTCAAATTTGTACTTACAACACTCTGCATGTCAGCTGTATGCTGGGAGAGGTCATTTTTTTCACTTACCTTTCTTTCTTTTTTCGTCAACAGAGTAACTTGAAATCTGTTGTAAAATGAGCAATACTTATGCTGCTCCTATTTAAAAAATTGTCACAAAAATTTAAACAATATTTGTCACAAATAAAACATATCCAGTGCTCCTAAAACATTGTTCATTGTATACGAGTAATTTTTTTAATAATAATAATAAAACCCTTATCCGCACCCAAATGGTGCATAGGGTACTGCGTCATATAACGCAGAGTTATCTTGATCGTTTTTACACATGAAGGAAAGGTGATCAGCCCTCCGCTTCAGGTACCAGTCCAGGGTAATATTTAATAAATATTACAGTGGAAAATCACTTTTCTTTATTTGAACCCCCCTGGAAATCGAACCCGGGACCTACAGAACGGTAGCCGAGCGTGCTGATCATTACACCATAGAGGCAGACAAAATACATACATACATACCCGCCGATTTAGATTAGGCAGACAAACTTAATATTTTTTTTTTTAAATGAAAAATTATGTCGTGATTACTTTTTGATTAAAATATTTTTTTTATAATCACTGCAAACATGGCTGGTCGATAATTAATTTAATTAATATTACAAGTCATGCTCCATTTCATGACGATTTTATTCAAGGCTTTAATACAGGGTGGCGCAAAATGAATCACCCTATCGCAAGATATTATAATTTTTGCATATGGTGTTTCACGTCGATCATATTTAACATTTGTGAATGAAACAACTGCAGTATGCAAACAGATTTAAAGTGGTATCATAAACCATCCATTTTGTGTGAAAATTGCATTTTTATTTGATAAAAAATAAATAATTTTGTTTGATGGAAATCTTTACGACTACAAAGATCGACATCGAAGATCGACATTTCACTCCACTGGGAACGTAGCCAGTACCATCATACAGTCGACACCCGTCTACCGACGCCGTCACGAGAACACCGCATCAAGACCTCGCTACGATCTCCAGTCCAGCACCCTCGTCAACATCACGAAGATACTCCGGCCAGCCAGACAGTACATCTACGCTGCCACAACACCACAACGCCGTAGATACGTCATCGATTCGACCCCGCCACGTCACACTACGTCATCGCTACACTCCACCGCGTTATGTACCACCTTTCGATAAATAAATACTTATTCAATCTGACCGTCTTCCTCTTCTTCACCACACCCCCAAATTAGGACCTTTACATCTTTTTCTCTTAAGTGGAAAAGATGTCATACGGATGTCATATGGATACACATTTGGGCCCGTTTTATCAATTCGTTTATATACTGCACTTGCAATTCACAAATGTCAATTATGATTGACGTAAATTGACGCCATTTGCAAAAATTACAACATCTTCCTATAGGGTAGTTAATTTTGCGCCACCCTGTGTATGTTATCTATTATTAAATACTCGATGGCTAGCCACGACTTTCCATTAATTGTTTCTTTTCTGTAATTAAAACATCACGACCAAATGATAATAATTTATATTCTCATGTACACGGTCACTTTTACAGTCTTATTATCACCTATAGCGTACTATTAAATAAAATTACCATTTCACTAATTTTACGCCAGTTAGTAAATATCATTCAAGGTATCACCAGTGCTTTTGAAAAAACAATATTCAATAAATCTTTTAGTGAATTTTAAAATTTGAGTTCAGTTTTATAAAAAGAACAGCCAAAGTGTTTATATACACATGTGTAATATTAAAAAATTATTATTTCATACATTTTTTGATATCTCAACATAGATGAAGAATAACATTGAAGTCTGGGTATTTACAGAGCTTACAACCTTTCATAGGTTTGGTCAAGTGATCACTTTACACACTTGTAATATTTACCAATTCTACCCATGATTGACAACCACACTACTCAAGTTTTACTAATTATATTAATGTAATTTTACTAGAACTCCTAGATATATGGTAAATCTCATGACAACGTATATATGAGTTCGCAACGGCTATTTATGTTGGATTGAGAAAGCTTTTATAAAGTAAAGACCCTCTTATTTGGATTTATGCAATATGTGAACCCGAATAATATTAACATGCTGGGAAATGCCTGAATCGAGCCTATGACAGGTCATAAACTTTTCTCTGTCATAAACCCAAATTTCCATATAATTCATCATCTGTGTTGAGATGTTATAAAATGTAAAAAAGTAGAGATAATCTAGATTTGTGAGAAAGTATTTTATTTGGATATGCTCGAAGTGTTGTTAATGTTTATTTTTTGTTTCCAATGAAGAATGAGACAAAGATGGTTTCCTGTGTCGTAAGTCCGGCGTGGACACCACAATAAGACCTGTTTGTTTGAACCTAATAATGGACCTCGAAGAAAAGCAGCGAATAAAAGGTGGAATAAAACTTGTAAACACACTGCCTCATCCAGCATTTGTTTAGCAAGCACCGAGCAAACATGTCCGCTTATGTACACAGTATCGCCGTGTGTAAATATGTGGATCTTTTCCCCACACAATGCGAGTGGCTCATGATGTACCGAGAAATCCGGCAGGCTGTTTCTAAATTATATAGAAACACACACAATGTCCCCTGACCACACCACACCTGATGGCAACAAAACTCCGAAAAGAAAAGATTTCATTTTAATATTTACCACAGAGCGTGTAAAAATAGAATTTTATTCTTTCTGACTGATAAAAATACACATTATTTTCTAGATACAAAATTAATTTGTTCGTAAACTTTCAGATATTCAATAATTTTCAAAATATTCAGATTATCTACAATGTAAGACTATGTTTAGGGAATTTTAAATGATCAAGATTGTGGAACGTACGAATAACGAAAGAATTATTAAAAAAGTGGATTTGAGAATTGTGAACAGGAGAACACAATGATAATGACAAGATGGACTTGGCACGACCAAATAATAAGTTGTGATAATTTATATAGGTAGCGCCATTTTCGTAAAATACTACTTCAAGGCACTGCACTGTGAAATTGGGGAAAAGAAGATAGTGGAAATGATTTAGAAAACAAATGCGTTTTATTTTCTTAAGATCATCTCACTCTCACTATTCCTAACCACTAAGAATCTAAAATCTGGTCGTATCAAAAGTCTACATAAACTGTGTAGTTGTTTGACTAGATATATGGATGTAGAGGAAGCTAGGGGGTACTTACATATGTTAGGACAGACGTGTGAGTCATTTTACCTGTTTCATCTTCTTACCCTTACCGCGAAACGGCGCAGTAGTACTTATACAGGCATTTCCTTGTAAAATAGCGTTTGTTCTTTTTCACATTTCTTGCTATTTTGACATTGAATTTCTTCGTCATCTGTGGTCTCAATCTTGTGGATTGGTATACAGCAACTAATGACAACTCCTTCGCCATTCCGGTCTATAATGCGACACCCTCTTTAGCTTCTCATACGTTGAACAGCCCATTTCCTGGTACGAGTCGCAAAGTTACGAGTATTTGCGGCATGGTCCTCCTCTAGCGTTAGTTCCCTCGATCATTCATGTAGTTTAACTAGTTGTTAATATGTTTTTTATGGCTTAAATGTTAATTTTGTTTTTTTTTTCATTAGCGGACGCAGACAGCGCCGAAGGAGACTCCACGCAGGACTTGCTGACTTGTGGGGGTTGTCAGAAGGCTTTCGCCTTGGCTGACATCGTCCGCTTCATCCAGCACAAGGTCCTAGCCTGCAATAAGGAGAACTTCTCCCAGTGCTTTCCGCAAGGTAAGATAATTAATTTGAAAATTTCTTCTTTACTTAAAAAAGCCTGAAGTGTGAGAGAGAGAGAGAGAGTAGTTAAGTCAGTAGATAAAAATACGAAAAAAAATCTCCCTCTCTTTTTCATTTATGTATATTCATTTTAATATAATTGTTACTTGGTAAACACCAGAATTTCTTAAAATCTATTGTATGTGAAGCTAAGCCTATTTTTTTGAGAAACAGTTCCTACCCCCTCTTCATCATTCAATGTCCCAAGGATACATCACTAAAATTAAAGCCTACTTTCACATACGGTGTTTGAAAATGATGCAGAATGCATTGAACCACGTGTCACAATAGATTTTAAGAAATATTGGTATTTATCAAGTAAAATTTATCATATTAAAAATGAAAAGATATTACCACGAACCTATTAAACTATAAAATATATAACCTATTAAACGTAAATGAGCCGCTAAGGCTCACAGATATAGTATGAAATTGAAAAAAGTATTTTTGTAAATAATAAAATACAAATATTTATTACCTTTGTGTTTTATTAATTTATTTATGTATTTAAAAAAAAAATAGTTCCCGAAATTCGAGTACTGCGGTTTCCAACCATGGGTAGAATGGTGAATGTAACACGCGTAACATTCACCACTGTTGCAAGTGATTTTGTTCTCTCATTATTTTATGACTACTCTTCTTCATCGTTGTTGAGACGTTAATATGCATACCATCGTTCCCAGGACCCAATGCCGACCGCGACAGCGACGACGGCGGCCGGCCACTCGGCGTGGCCAACGCGCGCCGCCAGTCCATCTCGGCGCCCATGGGCGTCGGGGCGCGCTCCGGCAAGGCGGGGGCGGCCCGCGTGCACACGCCGCCGCCCGCCTCGCCCGCCCTGCCCGCGCCGCACCACCTGCAGCAGGACGGCGCCGCGTCCAGCACGCCCAAGCGACTGCACGACGGTAAGAGACTTGATTTCTTCATAAGCCCTCTGACCTCCACTGCTGGATATAGGCCTCTTCCATCTCCAATATCTGTGATCAAATCATTGTTCATTTCTTCTTATTGTTCTTCTTCATGAGCCCTCTGACCTCCACTGCTGGATATTGGCCTCTTCCCCTTCTTTCCATTTCCTCCGGTTGGTTGCTGCTTGCAGTCAGTTTTTACCCCCCACAGCAACTATGTCACCACCTGCACGATGGCGAGAGACTTAAATATCACTAATATCTGTGTCCAAATCTTTTTTCACTTCTTCTTGTTCTTCTTCATAAGTCCTCTGACTTTCACTACTGGATATAGGCCTCTTCTCCTTCTTTCCATTTCCTTCGGTTGGTTGCTGCTTGCAGTCAGTTTTTACCCCCCACAGCGACTATGTCACCACCTGCACGATGGCGAGAGACTTAAATATCACTAATATCTGAGTCCAAATCTTTTTTCATTTCTTCTTGTTCTTCTTCATAAGTCCTCTGACTTTCACTGCTGGATATAGGCCTTTTCCCTTCTTTCCATTTTCTCCGGTTGTTGCTGCTTGCAGCTTGTTTTTACCCCCTACAGCGACAATGCCGTCGAACTATCTTTTTTGGGTTCTTCCGACACCTCTCTTGTGGGGCCCTGTCTTGCAATATGTCCTGCTCACTGCCATTTGAGTTTTGCCACGCGATCCATGATATCTTCTACTGTGGTTCTTTTCGTAGTATCTTCATTTTTTATTTTATCCCTCAGGTTTGAACCAAGCATGGATCTTTCCATGGACACTTGAGCTTCACTGAATTTCTTTGTTCACAAATATTGTAAATTTACAACATTTTGACTGTTTCCAAATACTTGTTCACAAATATGGATTATAACAATTATTTGTACACACTTAATATCTATCCACTTTTAATTTAAGTTTTACTTGGTAAATACCACTATTTCCAATGATGACGATTGCTTGCAACTTCAGTGTTTACTGGTATAGTCTACTGAAAATAGTGGTATTTACCAAGTAAAACTCAATTTAAAACAAAGCCATTTAATGTATATTTTTGGCCAAGGTATTTATTTGCTTAAGTAATGTATTCACAACACGTTATGTACTCGAAATTATATTCCAAAAGGATAGAAAGATAATTTTCCACTTTAAATGATAACTCGTTGCTCGTATCACAGTTGGGTGCTTGAGACCGGTCAACATGTGATCACTTATTGACTCAGTTGGCTTCTGTTTGAAAAATATTTTGTGGCCATTTTAGTCGACATTTGCATTTCGTATTTAATTTCCTGTCTGTCTTTTTGTTCCACAGGCGATCATTTTGTTGCAAAATAAATAGTAGAGCGTCAATAAATTAGTGATTAACTGTAAACGAGTGTGTGCTTGAATTCATTAGCGATGTTGTAATCTAGCCTTGGGAATTGGTTATCTTTAGTTTTTACACTAAATGTGTCACAGTTTGTCGAGTGGAGACATCAAATTGGAAAAGGGACAATTTGACTTTTTTTTTCTCTCTCTTTTAATGAAATTATTCGCCTCCGTAGTGTAATGGTCAGCACGCTCGGCTACCGTTCTGGAGGTCCCGGGTTCGATTCCCAGGGGGGTCAAGTAAATATAAGTGATTTTTTTTCACTGTAATATTTATTCAATATTACCCTGGACTGGTCCTGAAGCGGGGGGCTGATCACCTTTCCTTCATGTGTAAACGATCAAGATAACACTGCGTTTATGTAAAGCAGTGCCCTATACACCATTGGGGTGCGGATAAGGGTTTTATATATATTTAATGAAATTTGAAGTCTCTTTTAATGCAATTTGATTTTGTGTCGCATTATGTAAATCCTATCAATTTGCAAGTGGTGGTTTTTTATATAATTAAAATAGGGAATCACAAAGTTAGTGCTATAAATATAAATTACATGGTTTAGTTTTATTTTGATTTGTATTTTTTTTAGATGTAACTAAATGCAAAATTAACGTACATGATAAATGCCTGCAACAAGTTTTTTTTTTAATATATAGGAAGTATGTTCTCAAGGGATGGAAATGTGGATAAAGATATTGAAATAAGGGTCAATGCAGTGAATAAAATAAATGGTGCTTTGAATGCAGTAATTCTTAATATAAATTTGTCTTTGGAAGCAATATGTTTTATTTACGTTTGGTTTCTGTATTTAGATGGCGATTCCAACACCCCTAAAAGACGAGCGTCCAGTTCCCCCATAGCGTCCAGCTCTCTTGAAGAAGACGTAAAACCACAGATTAAACAAGAACATCCCATGGATACCAGTTCTTCACCTGAAGATGGAAGAAAAACAAGAGCTGAAGTAGCGGATGCTGAATCCAACACCATGCATAGTGGTGAGTAATCAATCAATTACACTTATAAACCTTTTTTAAATCACCATGAAATACGGTTGTACCATTTAGCCTAATACTTTAATAATTCACCCAACAATATAACAATTAACTATGAATCTTTAAAATATTAATACTATTTATTATATCAGACAATGGATTATTCACCCTGCAGAGGAGATGCCAATATTAAAGGTATCTCAACTTGATGTGAAACATGAAACATTTCCCACTAACATCTTAACCTTATTAACCTCCCCTAACAAACTTGTATTAAAAATAATTTGTAAATATCTTAAAATTAACTGTATATATTTGTAAAGGTGTATGATAACTCACTAAACAAACTAACATTACTAATAAAACTAACCCCACTAACAGGAATACCACTTGAAAGTCAAATGTAAAAGTGTAAATAAAAAATAACTCAACACTGGCTATAACACCCAAGATGGGTGAAAAACCATTAAATAGAAGAAGAAGAAGAAGGCGCAAGCTAATAAATACTAAATAAGCACCGATTTCTCAACCAGTGTCGCTACAATAAGTCATACTTCCAAACGCATCGAAAATCGTACCTACATATGGCAGGTTACGATACCATTGCATATATAGGTTTCAAGATTAGATGCAATATGAATGTTCAATAATGGGTAGAATGGTGAACGTTATACAATACATATAAAGTGATCGCTTAAGCCAGCCAAATGCCAAGTCGATGCTCAGACTTTCATCTTCTTTCATAAAAAGAGGGACGATGGATGTTTAAAATCAAGTTGAGACAACTATAGTAATGAATCTTTACGTTTGGCATTATGTGAAAGGTTTTGAACGACTGCCTTTGGCTAAGTACAAAAAATATACAGGTGTTGTTTATAAGTGTCATGGTCTCGTTTCATACAAATAGGTGCACATAATTTACTCCGATTTCAGTTCATACATAAAGGTAATTGATCTCTTTTTCAAGTCGAGAATGATTTAGTACAAAATTTAGTTTGTCTTTATTTAATTTAAATTTAATTAAGGATGCGTCAATAATGAAAAAAACCTTGTAAAAATGCACCTTCTCTGATAACTTTTAAGAAACGTCTAAGACATTAATATCTATCATTAGAATCCCAACTGTCCATTGAACCTCATCCCTTAGCTTTTCCCTCTATTTCCTTCCCTAAACACCCTTTTCATTTGTCTTCCTTATTATCATCAATTTTTTAAATATAATGTAGTTGCTTAATTAATACAGCAGTAATTTGTAATTTATGTTTATTTTAAATGTTCAAGCACTATCTACCCTCTGATTGCAAACAGCTACTACTAGTCTGTTTTAAGTTGGTTGGAATATATTGCTTTTGAGCAAAAAGCCCGCCAATGTACATATTTCTTTTCTGTACATGAAGTTTAAATAAATAAATAAAATATTTTGATGCCACTAACTGAAAAAGTGTGGTAATTTCGATGCTTGGCGTAGATAAATTAATGCACAACACTATCGGGTCAAAAATCACAAAATTTCTATAATTTATAATGATCCGTTGGCTTTGTAGTGTAGACAACATCAATTGAAGTTCTGGACTTTTATGTCAATTGACTTTATCATGTTGAATCCGGTTATCGATCAATATATCAGGAAGTTAGAGATACTGAAACGAAAATCTATAAATATTAATTTTCTTTGCCGAAAAAAGTTATCGATACGTCATAGTTAAATCCTTATCTTTTCACTGTAATTCCGTTACTTACGATGATAAACTTAAAATTACCATCGAATTGTACATGTACACACCTCAATTTGTAGAAATTTTATAGCAATAATGATTAAAATTCGCAAGTATCTTTATTTGAACACATAGCATACACTTATAAACAACTTTTAAAAAATTACGTTAAATGGTTGTCAATTATGTTTAGAATAGTGAATTCACCTACACAGTGTTTGTACAAAGCGATTTCTTAAACCAGCCAAAGATAGGTCGTAAGCCCTTTAAATACCCAGACTTCTTAACTTGTGTAGATATATCAATCAGGAATCTTGAAATGTTTTCATTAATTGATTCGGCAGTCACTTGTTGTAATATCCATTAATTTAAAACTTAAGATTTACTTAGCAATTTTTAAAAATCTATTGTGACACGTGTTTCGATACATTCCGCAACATTTTCATAAGATGTTTGAAAATGATGCGGAATGATTTGAAATATGTGTCACTATATGTAGATTTTAAGAAATAGATATATTTACAACGTAAAACTAACGTTAAAAATGACTGTCTGAAGTTCAAGATTCAAGTGATTTTCCTTCAAATCTTTTCCTAAAAAGGGAATGCTGGGCATGTACGATATACCGGGAATAACGCCACTTCCATAAGTAGCACAACTCACCCCGTTTTTCCTCTCATATTATCTTTTCTCTGTCGCGTTTCCATGGTTGACAGTGATATCTAATTTTAAACCCTTTCGGCCGCCTGTTTGGCCCCGTACATTATCTTATTGTCGCGTCACTCACAGCTTTCGTTTGTTTCGCTCACGGTAACGCGTCGGCCAAAAGTAACAGCCACTCTTGTAAAAGTTATGATTCGTTTATCACGTTTACTGGATTCAATATATCGCGAACAATCGCGAGGTACTGACAATATAGCAATGTTCAAAACGCTAAAACTATATTAAAAATATGAAATAATGTAAAATTTCTTTTTGTAAATACTAGTGCATACTATTTTCTTTGTGTCTAGAATTTACTTGTGGCTAATATTTATACTTCCTTTGAGATAAGCGAGTATAAACATGCATCGCAAATTATACGTTCATACATGTCACATACGTGTTTTTTATTTTATTTATTGCACACTGACCATTTACAATTTGAGAATTTTAATAATGAAATAATGGTTTCATTTATAAATCAAATCATTAGTTTCATAAACAAAATTTGCCATGTCAATCTAAATCATGCGAATAACATCAAAAATAGCAATGAGCAAATGCATAAAAGTTCCTGATTGGCCCACACTATATTATCCCTCCTGTTTCATACAATATGTTTAAAGAAAACATCTTTTTTATTTAGAAGAAACAAAAATCCACTTCATAATCAATAATTTGCAAGGTCAATAATAAATGCAACTCCTTTATTAAAAAAATAATAATAAAAAAATAATAATAAAATAATGTACTATACGTTTTTGTATGAAGAAATAATATTATTACATTACGTTTAAGAATATTTTTTGGTAAATCATAAATGATTGTCACATTTTTGTAATTTTAAAATCATTTTGCCTTATTCTTACATTCGAGAATAATCACATTTTTGTCGTTTTTTTTGTATATTTTATTTTGAGCCATTCGTTACCTCGCGTACTCGCCCTCCCATTGGTCCGCTGACGGACGCTGTATGGAAAGCGAAAACAATAATGTATTCTTCTACCTTTGCCCGTATACATCAGGCTGCATACACTGTATTATGTGTACATACACATAGGTCGTATATTATTATTTTCAACGCTTTTCTAGATAAGGGCATTCAATCTCTCCTCTACCTCTCCTCTGTGTTCCTGATCCATTGTTCACTATGCTGTAGAATTATAGGATCACCAAAAACCTTAAAAGTGTAATTGAAATATTTAAATAAATAATAAACAATTATTTTATTATTTCGAGAACAACAACAATCAATCAAAAAAATATATTTGTCAAATTATGGATACTATGAATAATTTCTCCCGCGTTCACTATTTCAAACACAATAAATGGAGATAAAAAGTAAAAATAAATCTTAATATCTTTTCATACAAAACCCAAAAAACTATATTTGGCAAATTATCGCATATTTTCGTATATAATAACAACTGCGCAAATATTCTAATATACTTTGATAACAAACAGATTTTTCTTCCAACACTGATTTTTTTTTTGTTTAAATACGAGCATTTCTTTTTTAAATAATTTAAACTTAATATATGTATTTAATCAGTTATTTATGTCTTTTATTTAACACTTATTATGCCTCAATAGTCGACTAGAGGGCTGTGTTAAAAATAGTTGGTAAAAACGAACTGTTTTTTAGTACAAATATAAAGATGTTAAAAATCTTAAGTCTCCTAAAGTAATTCACCGATTGATTTGGAATTTCAACACACAGTTGAATTTCAATGCCTAAATCGTCGACCGAGTTTGCGTTAAAAATAGTTATTTGACGCATACTGTTTTTTTAAGAACAAATATTTAAAAAAAGAAAAATCAATTATTTAATCAACTTTACCAGATCAGTGTAAGCTTTAAACAGATTGATGAATATATTTAAACAAATTTTTTAAATCTTCTAATTTCATATAGAAGAAAATAAAATATAAAACGACTTTAGTGTATCATTGTGAAATGGAGACATTCCTGGGTCATTTTATATATGTACATACATATGTTTATACACACACATATACATATCTGTATTAAATTAAATTAAATTAAATGAGTTTCGTACAGTAAATCAGATATTTGTACATTTACTTATTGTAAATATAACTAATAATAAAAAGATAATAGTTTTCATTCAATCACCAAAATGATATGGAATCGATTATGCCCACTTTTGATGGATAGTCAAAAACATTTGATTCATATCTATATATCACCCGTCCAACATGCAATATAGGTACATTTTAAAAAGAGCAAAATTACACTTATCACTACACTAGCTTACTAATGTTTCACGCGTCGATGTATCCAGATTCTGCTTTATTCGACATATATGTTCTTAGACAAAGCATAATTGATATTCTTAGACATTTTTTTCTGTCATCTTAAATCTGAGGAGAACTAGGCACTCGAAGCAGTCGTAGTCAACCGCTATAAGCTGCGGGAGTTAGACAAATCCCATTCCACGCACACTCGACGGCGAGTCAACTGCAGCTGTCGAGTACAACTACTCAAAACAGCAGTTTGCGCGTAATGAGATTTTGGTATTAAAATTGCAGCTGATTAAAATTCTTATATAAAGATTCATTACTGAATAATATACGATATTGAAAAAAACGTACATTTGTACGTTATCCACGAGTTTTATTAAGTAAACAACACTGGTCAACAAGGTGAAATTAAAAACTGACATCTTTAGTTTCATTTATTTTTATTTGAAGTATAATGTAGTTTAAAAAAATGTTTTGGATTTTTTTACTTTGAAATTTGTGTAAATTATTAGCCAATAAAGGGCTGCACACTTTATCTCAAGGTTTAGTATAAATATAAATAAATAAAGATACCCCAATAGCTCTAATCAGTGCACAAATTTGGTTTAGCACTAAGTATCTCTAGCCCCTAATTTATTTGATTTGACATCAAAACCTTATTATTATTATTATATTTTTTTTACTTAGACCAACCTATGACGCTCGTCAGCCTCGTAAATGCCCAGACTTCCAAATTCTTCATCTTTGATGAGATGTCAAAAAATAATATGAAAAATACTCCTATAATTGGAGACAATCAGATTTGTGAACAAGTATTTGGACACACTCAAAAAAACTTGAGCAGTAAAAAAATAGAAACCAATGTAAATGTAACAAATACCATCCAAATCTGCTAAATAATAAAATAACAGTTATCCATTCGTCATATATCTAACGTATATTACTAACATACATATGGTAGATATTCCTTCTGCTCTTGTACGCTAGTACAGTTTGCACGAAAAATACCGCTTACCGACAATTCAATAGAAAATCATCCCAGCGTATCTTAAATTAGGGACAATTCATTTTTTACTCCCTCTTTACTGAAACCGGTTAATTATAAACTCATTCATCCCTCGCCGTACGAGTAAATGTCGCCGTGACATTTTTACAATACACCAGCATAATTTTTGACAGGGGTTGAAAAAAAAACACGCGTTTTAAAGGTGGGTGACAAAATAACCAGCGCAGTTATATTAAATTGTACCAAAACATCCACTAAATGGGATTTTATTACATTATCACTTATTAATTAGAAAAACACGATAGTATTGGTATCAAAACTATGACTATCTCATAATTTATCGTGAAGAACGCATTTAAAAAATGCTGTTGAAATTTCATATCATTTCGAAAAATATTACGTATTACTATGTATATATATATATATATATATATATATATATATATATATATATATATATATATATATATATATATATATATATATATATATATATATATATATATATATATATATATATATATATATATATATATATATATATATATATATATATATATATATATATATATATATATATATATATATATACATATATATATTATATATAATATATATATATATATATATATAATATATATATATATATATATATATATATATAATATATATATATATATATATATATATATATATATATATATATATATATATATAAATATATATATATATATATATATATATATATATATATATATATATATATATATATATACAATATATATATATATATATATATATATAATATATATATATATATATATATATATATATATATATATATTTATATATATATATATATATATTTATATACACATACATTTATTTGTATATTTAAATTAATACAATTTATTATATGATTAAGCCCACCTCCTTAGTATAGTAGTCAACACGGTTAGGTAAAGCGCTGGAGGTTCCAGATTCTATTCTCATAGAGGGTAAAAATAAATGTTTCTTATTTTTCACTCATATTTGGGAATCATATATTTTAATTACCTTCCTACGGATATCCAAAAAGGAAGATATTAAACTACTTATAAAAACTTATTTTAAATGAAAAAATTTAAAATAAAAAAATAATTCCATATTAAGTATAATCAATGAGTGTAAGTCCCTCTCCAAGCACAAGAGCTTAGTCTCTTTATTGGAGAGGCACAGCGTAACTAAGATTAGATATTTTATCATGTAAAATGACTAACGTAACTAAGATTAGATATTTTATCATGTATTCACTTAACCAGGCTGTTACAGATCAAAAGCCCTGTAAACACCCAGACTTTTATATTCTTCTTTATCAAATTTGAGATGTTAAAATGTAAAAATAACTCCTAAATTGGAAAAACCCAGATTTATAAACAAGAATTTGGAGATACCAAAAATGTTTTATTATATTTTGTTTTTAAATTTGTTTTATTATTTAATTTTTTATTGGTGTAAAGGCCCGTTTTAAGGCCCTGGAACACGTCACGACCCCAACACGTGGCTGGGATGTCTATTTAGCATAAGCCTATTCATACGGCTGACCCCACCTTTGCACGGACGGGTCGTGTGTAAACCCGCCTTTATAATTCCACTTTTTTTAAACTCTTTTTCCCAATCCTTCTACGATAATAATGCGGTGTCACTTTACAATTTTTCTCTTGAATACAAATTTACTTATTGTTTTTTCTTCTTCCTCTTTTTGACGGAGGACAAAACAAATCAACATTTTGAGTGTGTTCAAATTTTATTTGTAATTTATTATTATTATTACTTATTGGACAATTTATGAAGCTTTTTTAACATCTCAACATGGACGAAGGAGAATTTGGAATTCTGAGTATTTACAGGGCTTATGATCTGTTATAGGCTGTATAAGTGATCACTTTACACACGTGTAACATTCACCATTCTACAGATGATTGACATTTCTACTAATATATTTTTTTGGAACTCCTACATATCGTAGTCATACAGGAGAAAGTGACCAAGTGCATTGTTTTACAAAAACGTGATCATTGACTATTTGATATCTTACTAGCTTAATATTTCCCTGAAAAAATCCCAAAGGATTTTAAGCTTGGAAGTATAATATATTGACTTGATAAAAATTACTAACTGCATTGATGTTTATTTTCTTGCCAAGCAAAGGTGACTTAAATGGCCCTCCTGAACATTTTACTTTTTGGAAGTTGGTCACTTTCTCCTGTACGACTACGATATGTTTAAACTACCTTGATCATTTCAAATTCCCTAAACATAGTCTAACATCCAATATTTTGAGTGTGTCTAAATACTTGTTCACAAATTTGGGTTTTATCCATTTAGGAGTTATTAGCTAATAAGATATCAAATAGTCAATTATAACGTTTTTTGTAAAAAATTCGCTTGGTCACTTTCTCCTGTATGACTACGATACGAATAACAAAAGAGTGATTAATTAAAGAGATAAAATCAAACACTGATTTTTAAAATCTACGAAATTGTATTTTATTATTAAAAACATATAAAAATAAAACTTGTGACTACAGATTTGCTAATAAGACTGTTTGTGACAATTTTTTGGTTAAAAGTGCCATAACAAGGCATAACAATTTTCTCCAAAAATCGGTGTTTCATTTAATATTTAATATATAAATACATTTTAAGATAAAAATTTGGGTGAATTTTGGGCAGCCCTATCAATACGTCCCATCGCTTTCATTGAATTTTTCACGGCCCAAAAAAATCAACTACCGAATATAAGAGGATTCCCAACCCCCGCTCAATGACCGTACGTCCCCCATTCGAATTCCCATCTACATATGAAAACCTTTCTCCTCTCTGATAGGAATGGGTGAACCGCGAAATATATCACCGTAATCTGGACTGACCATGAATAACAAGTGTCAGTAAAAGGGCACGCTTTTAATACCCAAAACGACGTATCAAAGCAATTTTGGCCACAGAAATTAAGCACCAATGCACATGGTCATTAACACTATTTTCGCATACATAATACATATTTTCGCAACAACATTAGACCCCTTTAAATTTTAATCGTAAATAATGTTTTTTTTTTATTCATTATTTTATATAATATTTTTATTATCATGTTCTCTGCCCATATTATTTAGTATTGAATAATATTGTATAAAATAATTTATAAACAGCTCCTACCCCCTCGTCAACCTTCAAAGTCCCAAGGACACAACTATAAAATTTAGACTTATGGTAGCTTTACATATGGTGTTTGAAAATGATGCGGAATACATTGAAACACGTATTAAAATGAACAGAATATATTTATACGAGTAAAAAAGTTATGTTTCAAAATAAAAATATAAAAGAAAATAAAGTATAAACGCGAGCGTGACATGACATTTTTTTATAAAAATTTGAACTCGTGGCAGGCAGCTGACAAATAATTAAACCCCATAAACTTTTGTCATTATTCAAATATTTTTACATACAATCATCAAAAGTAAGGGTGTTTTTTTATTATTTTATTTTAAATAATCTATCTAATTCCGTATGTCTAGTACACAATGAAGATCTACCCTTCGTGTCTTATTTTCTTCCCTTATATTATACTTTAGCACGCGTCTAAATGATACGTTAATCATCGCAGTTCAAGAATAAGGGTTGGATTTTTTGTTGGTTTTCACTATATCTGACAATCATGACACACAGATGGACCAAGTTAGGCGCACTTATGTCATAATTCAATATAATGCAAAGGGTGAATCGGATTAAGAAAGGGGTGTTTTTTTAGCGTTGAAATTATGACGTGATGATACCACGTGGCCTGCACGGGTTGAAGGTAATAGATTTCGTAAGGACTTCTTTATTTCATCTTGACTCGATCTTGATTGTGTCGGGTTGTGGTCCCGTGGTTTCAGTCACAGTTTCTCGGTTCGATCCCACTCTACCACAATTTGGTACCTTTTTCTAATAATGAGCCTCTTAGGCTCACAGAAATAGTATGATATTGAAATATTTCTGTAAATAATAAAAACACAATTTCTTTTTTTTTTTTTCAAATAAAAAAAATCATTAACACATAATCATAGATTCGAGTATCTCTGTATAGTATGTCCCATTTTTTAGTTTCAAATAAATACATGTACCATATGAACACATTTTTATTATTTTTTTTTATTATTATTTTTTTCATCATTTTTTTTTGACATCTCATCAAAGATGAAGAAGAATATGGAAGTATGGGCATTTACGGGGCTGACGACCGTCATAGGCTGGTTTAAGTGATCACTTTACACACGTGTAACATTCACCAATTCTACCCATTATTGACAACCACACTACTCGTTTCTTGGAAGTTTTATATATATGAACCAATTTAGAAACCTTGTTCTTGAATCACTAGAACTTCACTAGAGACATCTATTGGTGAGATTTTTGGAGATAATCCGGATTTTGTGAACAAGTATTTGGACACACTCAAAATGTTGTAACACATTTTTATACAAGTTTTTCACTTCAATAAGGACGTTTTACAAAATAAATTGGAAGTTATGCTGTATTTTGTAAAAAAAATGTATTTTGATTTGTGTTTTGTAATTATGTAATTTATATTGCGTTGTTTATACAAAATATC
The DNA here is from genome assembly GCF_059751285.1 of Brachycentrus maculatus. NCBI lineage: Eukaryota > Metazoa > Arthropoda > Insecta > Trichoptera > Brachycentridae > Brachycentrus > Brachycentrus maculatus. Next base: position 27,913 of record NW_028280846.1, on the reverse strand, counting down.
GTTTCATTGGCATTTTTGATTATTTTCCTTAATTTTATCTTATTCTTTGTACTACATATTTACAAACTTAATTATAATCTAAATACTGATATTAATATAATTAATAAATAACAAAAAAATAAAGGAGGATTTTGCACTAAAGAAAGAAAGGCTGTTTTAATTTTTAATTTTTAATTTTATTGAAAGGATTAAAGATTTGAAAAAGATGAATCTTTAGTTATGATCTTTAAATGTTAATAAATCCATATTCTTTCTAAGAAATATTAACGTTTTCAAATCTACGTATTAGAAATGTTTTATTTATTTATTTTTTATTAAAGTTCAGTAGACAATAACAGTTCAAGGTTTTATTTCGGTATCTACCAAAACAAACTTTTTTTCTTCAAATATACTCTGAAAATATCCACGTTTATCATACACATGTGACAAAGTTCACAAAGCCTTTTTTGTGAATTTTTATTTATTATACGTAATTTATAATACATATATTATTTGTGAACGTTTCAATACTTACACAAAAAAAAATATTAACGCCTTCGTATGAGTTAAAAGTACCTTAATATTTTTTCAGTAATTTCTAAATTATCTCATAAATGTATGATTAAATCTTATTTCGGTATTAATTGAATACCTATTGAGACTATATTTTCAATTGTATCACAGTATTTTGAGTGCATCCAAATACTTGTTCACAGATCTAGAATCCATTAAAGAATTATTTTCAATTTTATTTTTGTGTAAATTAAGTTTTAAGTAAATAATAATATAATAAAACCCTTATCCGCACTTAAATGGTGCATAGGGCACTGTGTCATATAAACGCAGTGTTATCTTGATCGTTTATACATGAAGCAAAGGTGATCAGCCCTCCGCTTCAGGTATCAGTCCATGGTAATTCTGAATAAATATTACAGTGAAAAAATCACTAATACTTATTTTACCCCCCTTGGGAATCGAACCCGAGACCTCTAGAACGGTAGCCAAGCGTGCTGACCATTACACTCCGGAGGCGGACAACCTTTTAAGTAAATACCCAGGCCTTAATATTCTTCTTCATCTATGTTGAGATGTTTAAAAAAAGTACAAATTGTTTATTGCGCTTAATAAAATAAGCATCAAAATATAATGGTTTTTTTATATACGATAATTTTGTATCGTTCATATTCTCTTTTTATATCTCTCCTGTATCGACTTTTACTTTTTGCAAATGACTGATCCCAGCATTACAATGAATTATTTGACAGATGGTATAAGTGCATTATGATTTTTCAAAGAGTTTTGTATGTTTATCGGGTCGTATGCAAATCGTAACCGTTTAAATTCAATCACAAATAACTCTTTCGACCCCAAGTCTCTTTCACCCTTCCGGTCGCGAGATGATTCGAGAGAACTTGACTAAATAATGCCTCAATCGAATCGTAAATTGATAATTGAAACCCCGTGGTCAATGTATCAACTGTTGTGAAGGACATTTTAGTCAGGATTTAAAGATATTTCGATAAAGTATTTAAAATAAATATCAAAGTATATATCTTTGATTTAAATTCTATAAATTATTCAATGAAAAAATTTTTTTTGACATTTTTAGAGTAATAGTGTAATATTCTGTTTTTTCTGCCTACTCCTGCGGGGAAGCGGTATATACCAAGTAAAATTAACTTTTTGGCTATATTTTAGGATAGAAAATGATATGAAATTCATCGAAACACGTATCACAATAGATTTTAAAAATAAGTGGTATTTGTCAAGTAAAATAAACCTTTTATGCCACGTCTGAGCATTGAAAATGATGCGAAATATATCGAAACACGTGTCATTGTAGATTTTAAGAAATAGTGGCATTTAACAAGTAAAATAAACTTTTTATGCCACGTCTGAGCATTGAAAATGATGCGAAATATATCGAAACATGTATCACAATAGATTTTATGAAATAGTGGTAAATACCAAATTAAATTAAATTTTTATGCCACGTCTAAGCATAGAAAATTTCGAGAAATAAATTGAAACACGTTACACAATAGATATTATGAAATAGTTGTATTTACCAAGGGAAATTAAAATTTTGAAATATATTTTAAATTAAAATTTGATTACTTTCCACTCACATCCGACTCGGAAAAAAGGCAAACCAAAAATGATCAGACAGGGGAAAGAAAGGTATAGGAAAATACAATAAGACGATTAAGAATCGTATCATTACTAGCCAGTTAACCTTTAAAGCTGTGTCTGAGCAGAATGTCCCATTGTAGTCCCACATGATGAAGATTGAATAATCGGTGTCGTCCAAGCGTACTCGCAGTCTCCGTATCCTCGTACATCTCCCCCAAGGAGCGATTTGTCTAGCAGTCGGACAAAGGCTATTGTCCGACGAAACCCTTCTTCTTTTACAGAAAAAAGAAGCTTTAAAAAAGCTCGCTTGCTGCGAGATGTGTGAACATTGCTTTACCATTATTAAAAATTGAATATATTATATATTAATCTCTTATTTAAAAAAAAAGTCTAAGTTTTTTTGAACCCTTATCCGCACCCGTTGGAGCATAGGGCACTGCATCATATAAACGTTTCTTCTTTTACAAAAAAAAGAAGCTTCAAAAAAGCTCGCTTGCTGCGAGATATGTTAACATTGCTATACCATTATCAAAAATTGAACATATTATGTATCAATCTCTAATTTCAATAAAATTCAAGTTTTTTTAAACCCTTACCCGCACCCGATGGTGCATAGGGCACTGCATTATATAATCGCAGTTATCTTGTTCGTTTACACATGAAGGAAAGGTGATAAGCCCACCGCTCCGGAAGTATACTGGAGATATAATTTTTGCTTGGAATTTTTACCTACTAACTAACCATTACGTAAGTATTTGACATACCTGATCATGCCAAGTTTTTCACACACTTCTTCTGCTCCTTTTCCCAAGTATATTTACCTCGAAAATTTGTTTTACCGTTTTTTCCTCACTCGTTCCACATGTCCAAACCATCTCAAAACACGTTTCTCAATTTTATCGATAATGCTCATCTTAGCTTTGCTATTTTCCTTATTTTACCATTCGAACATCTATCATACATACATCGTTTAAAATTCAAAATGACATTCAAAACGTAATTGTTATTTTCGGGTATATTATATACCCTATAATATTCATAGATTATTTGAATGTTTTCTAAGTACGTGTTTAAAAAATTATAAAGATTTTCTTCCCCCTTTAAAGATAATTCAATTATATATATTTTTTTTTTAAATCGTGCAATCGAAGGGGTTAAAATCCAGAATCCGTTATTTAATATATATAACTGAAAAATATTCTACACACGTTGTTCAGTTTGACCCTTTCTCCACTATTAATGCTGGTTTATAGCGCCTTAGAATCAGATGGAACAAGCATAAAAGAAATTCAAATTCTAGATATTACATCCTCCCCTTTCGCCTAAAGGGGATGAAAAAAGATTATTTATTATGCTTAAGATAACTTAAAGATTATCCCAAATAAAAGATATGGAAAAATTCACACCCCCGGCGAAAAAATCGCGAAACAAATACGAATTTTCGTTTAAGTAGAATATCCGAATAATCAATTGCTACGAAATATTTATTTTAGAGTACTATTATTTTTACAGTTTTTATACGTATATCTTTACTAAAATTATTTGAGCTTGCTTTAAAATATTTCACGATGCATGCAGTATACTCGCACACAAATGAATGGAATTAAATTTTCTTACCAAATAAACTCTGCAATTCATGATTGCAGAGTTTATTTGGTAAGAAATTTTGAATGGTAATGAATCAGATTTCGTCTTCTTTCGTATAAAAACGATAGATATTTGGGTTTAGTTGAGACACTTAAAACAAATATCGATATATCACCCGTAGAGCGAAAATCCAGTATCTGATAGGATATCAAATAATTTTTTAAATAAAATTAAGAAATGATTTCCTCTACTGCATCCCCGTTTCAAGTAGCACTATTCATTTTTTACCTTTGATGAGCGCTTAACGCTTACGAAGGAATATTTGTACACTATTTTTAGATTACAAATAATGTGCGCAAATACTATTTTTGGTTATTAATAAATGCCTTGTTAAATGTTTACTCAATTGTTTTCTTTTCAAATATCTTGAAATCTTAACGATATCAATAATAAAATCTACCTATAAGTCTACGTAGAAATGTTATATCCTATGTTAAAGTATAAGCTTTTGATTAATTTCACCACTACGGCTATTAACACTGACCCTTATGGCGGTTTCTTATGCACCATAGGGTGGAACCCTATGGTACATAGGAAACTGAATCAAATTAATGTTTATTTGATCGTTTATTATATGAAAGCAGGGTTTAAAATGTTGTATGAAATAAATGTAAGCATATTAAATGAAATTAAGATAATGTTGTAGAAATAAATATTTATGGATTCGGCAGTCACTTTGTGGTTAAATCAATCCATTTTTTTAACCTTTAGTCTATATTCTCACTGATAAAATGAAATAATAAATAAATAAACAAATAAAAATAAGAAACAGCTCCTACAGCTGACACACCTCTAAAATTTAGACTTAGTTTCTCATACGGTGTTTGAAAATGATGCTGAATGCATCAAAGCACGTGTCGCAATAGATTTTTAAAAACAGTGGTATTTAAGAATAAAACTTCTATTAAAAATAAATAATAGGTTCTTTTTATTTATTTAAAAAAGAAAACTTAGACATAATATTATATAAGAAATATTATTGTTGGTAAAAAGTATTTTTAGGGGAAGAAAAAGCATTTATAAAAATACAAATTTGTGGTATATTTGGGGGTAGTATCATCAACATGTTGGAAAACAAAATTGAAAAAAAACGCATTACTTTACGGTTCAAAAATTGGATATTTCCATGTCCATCGAAAATATCGTTTGTTTTATTATTTTGTTTCGCTTTATGTTTTTAGGGCGGTAATGGATTTTAACAACACATGTTGACAAGTGTCGCGATATTAGTTTAAAACTCCCCCATCTACACCCGTTCAGGGATAGTTTCGTCACCCACCCCCAAATCCACCCCTAGCATAGACAGTAGAGGGTCTCACCGGATAAAAATTCAGTAAAATGTGGAATTTCGCTTTTCCGATTTGAGTGAAACTGTTAAGTAAAAATACAGGGAGTTACTCAGTTAATTACTTAGAACTTAATTACGGTTAATACTTAGAAATACACAAAGTCAGTACGCGAGAAGCCAAACGAGTTATCCGTGCACATTTTTTTAAAGAAATTATATTGGAATTCGACCAATAATTTTTATTATCATCGTTTTTTAATCCTTACCTTTCGATTACTAATTTCTTTTAAAAATCATAAATTTATTTCGAAGAAAAACTTAATTTTTCAATACAAAAACCGTGTTTTAAGCAAAAAATGACCGTGCACATTTTTTAAAATATATAATTCATTGGAATTCGGCCAATAAATATTTTTGTATCGTTTTTTTAACTCCTTAGATTTCAATAACTATTTTATTTTTACACATATATTTATTTCGAAGAAGTACTTATTTTTCTCAATTCAACAACGATGTTTTTAGCAAAAAATTCAATTACGTTAAATGTTACCTGGGTTTAAAGAAAATTAAGTTGAGGGCTGTTGATTATCCCACCTTAAGAACGATACTCAAGTTCTTTATTATAGGTCGTGACTGTTCTCGATAAATAAATAAATAAAAACTCGTAATTTTATAACAATTGTTAACAATTTAGTAACGTATACTCAAATAATGATTTATTAAGTATAAGTTAATTTTACAAAACAAACAAGTGAAAAAAAAAACATAAATTTTCTAGTAACATACTGTGTTTTTTTAGAGAAGCGTAGAAATGATCACCTTACTTTCATGCAATTAACGAGCAAGATATCACTGTGTCGATACGATGCAGTGCCCTATGCACCATTGGGCGCGATAAAGACTAGAAGTAAATTCTAAAATCATAAAATACAGTATAAAATAAATTAAAGCGATTTTTTCGTTATTCTTTTTTGTATAATATTTTGGACCCTTAAAATATATTCAATAGTGTATCAACGAATCATGTTATATTCAAGTCTCTTGATAACTTTGCCTTGTTTTTCGAAACACCCTGTAAATATTTTTACAACGACATTATTATTTTCTCCTCCCTGACCGTGAGGGTGTTTTTTTTAAACGACGGGGTGTGACCGGGGAAAGAAAAAAAACGTAAAAAACTGTCTCTGTGGGGAACCAATATTTGCTACGGATATTTGCATAATTAGATCGAGTCACCTCATGACAAAAAGTTACACATCAAGTTTGAGAGAAAAATGTTCACACCACCTTTTCTTAACAACTGTGTTGAATTAAATTTTATATCTGCGGCACACCCATATCATTTTAGTAGATGTTGCTAACTTAAATATGCTAAGAGGTCATTTGATAAATGAAGAAAACAGAGTTATCGTACTACAATTGCCAGAACTATCAAGACTTGAAGACAACTCCGAATGTCCAGTTAAATACGAGTAAATAAATTAAAGACGATTTTGTGTGCATTTCATTTAATATAACGTGTATGAGGTAGCTTATGCACTTATCCGTCGAATACATCAGTAACTGTATAATCTATATAAATAAATAAAAATGTAAATGTTAGTTTGTTCAAAATCTTAAATCCCCAAAAGTTTTTCATCGATTGCATTCAAATACGCAGGTATTTTTATGAAATGCAAAATTATTTTGACACCTTTTTTTCCGCAATGGCAGCGCCATCTGTTGAGCGTAACAGTATCATTTAAATTGCTAATAGTGGAGAGCGTGCTTCTTGACACTGCTGTCATTAAGAATTTACAATGTTTTCGATTGCATTGTTATATCGTAGGTTTTTTATATTTTCGTATGTGTGTTTTTTATTCTCTTTCCTTTCCATTTTATCAGATTAAGACACAACAACGCTTGGCTAAGTATAACTAGCAATTAATTATAAAATAATTCAAATTACAATAGTAGAGAATGATGATTAAATAATGAATATAGAAGCGAACGTTAAAATCATTAATGATAATTTATTTTATAACTTTTTTAAAATTTGAGTGGGATTCTTTTTTTTGGAACCATATACTAACTAACTTACTAACTAACCATCACGCCGCTTCCCCGCAGGGGTAGGCAGAGAGAATCGAACGCCAAACCACTCGGTCTTTGCAAACATTCTTTGCCTCGTCTACATTCATGCATCTCCTCATACATACCCGACGATTATTACGACTCCTGACCCGGCCGCTTTCAAGTATTTGACATACCTGATTGTGCCAAGTTTTCCTCGGTCGTCCTCTGCTTCTTTTTTTAACTACATTCGCCTCATAAATTTGTTTAACCGTTCTTTCTTCACTCATACGCTCCACATGTCCAAACCATCTCAACACACCTTTCTTAATTTTATCGATAATGCTTACCTCAGCCTTACATTCTTTCCTTATTTCATCATTCGAACATCTATCAAACATCGTTTTGCCACACATTCGTCTGAGCTATCGCATTTCGACTGCATTCAGTCTGCTTTCATCCTTCTTTTGCCAACTCCATGCTTCGCTTCCATACATAAGGGTTGGAACCAGAACTCCATTGTGTACTGCCAGTTTAGCTTCCGCTGATAGATTTTTATTTGCTAAAACTGATTTTAGTGCACCATGCTGGGAACAGAGTGGAACCATATACCATATATATATTTATTTTCTTAACATTTATACATTAATTTACAGCTTAAACTATTAGACGTTAAACGTTATTGTAATAACTAATTGAAATTGTCATGAAAATATCGAATAATCGATCCATCATTATGACTGATTCACAGTAGTCGTCAAATATAATGTAAAACTTTTGTTTTACAAGAAAGTTTATAGAACACATACCTTAGACCCCTTGGGAAGGAGTAACTGCAGCCCGGGGTGGGCGGAAATGGAAGCACCCACCTTTTAAAGGAGGCTTTCGAGAGGAAAGCTCCGGGGGTATGGGAAGGTTGTACGTCTAGAGAGATGAGATTGTTATGCGGCGGACGTCCGAGCGGCGCCCGATGCGCGAAGTGACGCCGAGCAAGGGTGAGAACCACCCCTTCTCATATGTTAAGGCGAAGATGGACTTGAAAAAATTAAAGCTTTTGACAGTAAAAAAAAACTGAAAACTTTAATTTAAAAGTACTACGAACGTATTCATAAAATGTTCGAATGTTTGCAGTTTAAAAATTTAGATCTAAGAGTTTTTACTTCAATTCATTTTGTCTAAGAAGTATTTGTAAAACCCTTTATAAATCGTATGAAAAGTAAATAAGGTCACGTCGCTTCTCCGCAGGGGTATGCAGAGAAAATATGACGCCACACCTTTAAGTTTTTGCAAGCAGTATTCGCTTCTTCCACATTCATGTGCCTCCTTATACACATCCGACGATTATTTCGACTCCTGGTCTGATAATTAACAAAAAATGGTATTTTTTTTTAGATTTCAATAGTGACAGTTCAAAGCCTATAATATGTTGAAAAAAAAGCTTGTTTAAAAAAAAATATATACAACATTTTGAGTATGTTCTCGATTGTGCAAACAAAAGGGTCTGTGATAAATAAAATCTTTCTAAATCCAATCATAGAGTGCTGTTGTGAATTCAATCATGGAACGTTATGAGATTGATCATATGTATGAGTTCCAAAATTGAGTAGTTTGGTTGTCAAAAGTGATCACTTAACCAATTTATGAGAGATCATAACGCCTGTAAATAACTAGACTTCCATATTTTTCTTTATCTATGTTGAGATGTCAGAATGCTTTATAAATCATTTAATGATGAATATAACGATCCTTATAACTAATTCGCGACCAACATTTTCATGTTGTGAATAATGCAATTTTTGTTTCAATTATTTTTGTAAACTTCGATTAAAATGATTCCGAAAACTATTTAAATTTTCAGCTGAAAATATTTTTTGCTGATGTTTTTGTACGAATTAACCCCAAAGGCCTAAGCCCGGGAATTATTATTAAAAGTGTCGCGACGCAGGCTTGTGGCGTCGTTTCTACTACCTGTCGCTGTATTGTCCCGCCATTTCTGTCCAGCACCGGAAGTCTGCGCCGTTTCCGCTTGGAAAATCGCGCCAAGTATTCGGAACGCCATTCGTATTTTTTTCTCTCCTAGAAAACACTCCACCGAGAAGCAGTTATTAAAAATTTATACAACCCTACTCGTGTGTTATTTTCAGTTGTGAATATGTATGCATGTTTTTAATGCGCTCTGCGACATACTAGTATTTTTTTACTTTTTAATTGTATTCTCGCATCCAATATATTTTTACCGTTTAAACTATCACGTTAAAAGTTTTATTTTCATAACACAAGGTTTTTGATACTTTCGCTATGACCCTATTCAGGCGCCTAAATACCGTGAAGTATTGTATGAAGGGTATCATATAAAAACCTGAAAAAACCTTTTCAGCCAGCACTCCATTGAAGATTGTAAAGGATTTCCACCCCTTTTCTCGGCCACCGTCCGGAGTCCGACTTCCGAGGCGCTATTAGCCTTATGGCCCTCCGCCCTCTGAATTCTAAACAGCCCCCGCTATGGGGAGGCCCTAGGAAGCTATGAGTAATGGCCTGTTCATGTGGACAGTGTGTGGAGATCTCCTTCCCCCTCTAGGTGTAGACCACGAACAGAGGTTCGGTTCAAGATGACCCTTTCTTTGAATAATAAATGGCGCTGAATTTAGCGAGATTTATGAGAAAATTATGTATCAGCTCGTTCGTAGATTTTTCACACGTTTCAAAAATCATCTCGTATATTAATATTTGTTTCTTTTTTGTTACAGAGCCAAGCAACTACGTCTGCTCGACGTGCAAGACTCGAGTGCACTCCGCATGGCGACTTCTACAGCACGTTCAACATTCCCACGGAGTCAAAATCTACGTCGAATCTCCGGGCCCACATAAGAGCAACCACAGTTCCAGTTCATCATGCTCCACGAGCTCGTGTTCTTCTGGCGGTGGAGCTCCGCTTCCCCAGTCTTTGCGTCATCATCCCTTACTACCCCCACCACCGCCGGACCTACATAGTCCTTTCGGTGTCGGCAGCCTACTCAGAATGCCTCTGGGAGGAAACCTTCCATCGCTAGGGCATCCCTCTGGTCCACCAGCTCCGATGTTTGCACGACCGTCGCATCACGATCATCGATTCAGAATGGAGCAGTTAGTTTCTGAACAATTCAGGCACCACGGACTAAACCTAGCCGCAGCCGCAGCTGCTGTCGCTGCGGGCTCACTTCCTCCACATGCCCCTTTTCCCCCGCCCTCGGACAGACCTCCCGCACCGCCGGTTCCCTCCAGGGACCGTTCTCTCCCTCCTCCGACCCAACAACTTTCTCTAGAACCACAACTGGATTTTTACTCGCAGCGCTTGCGGCAACTGGCCGGTACAACCAGCCCGGGGGCGGCCACAGGCAATTCAAGCTCACCTAGCCCCCGGAAGCAATCTCCACCTTTCGCTTCCCCCTCCCCTTCTCACCTACCGCCTACTCCGGTTACAAGTAATAACAACAACAACAGCAACAGTAACTCGAGTAGACCGCAGAGTGTCACTCCACCCGAGAAACGATCCGAACTCTCGGCAGCTCCCGCTTCCGCGCCAGCTATTACCACCACTCCTCGATCGGCATCTACACCACCCTCCAAACAGGCTCTTTTGGGCAACTCGGAAGACTCGGTCCATTCGTGCGAATTCTGTGGGAAGAAATTCCGATTCCAAAGTAACCTTATTGTTCACAAGCGCGCTCATACTGGAGAAAAACCTTACAAATGTACAGTGTGCGATCACGCCTGTGCGCAAAGTTCAAAATTAAAACGTCATATGAAAATTCACCAAACTCCCGAGGATCGCACTAGCAACGCCGGCTCTGTAGAAACTCTCGATGAAGATGATTCAAACGATGAATTAGAAGAAGAAGATCTAGAAGAAGAAGAGGAAGATGATGAATATCAGGAAGACGAAGCCGAAGATCTAAGCGTCCCTTCAACTGGCCTTCCTCCTAAACCTTTGAAATCTCTAAATCACTTGACACAGCCACCCGTTAGTGCAGCTTCTTTAGTTGGAGAATTGATGGATAAATTTGGCTTGTCAAATATTGCTCAATACAGTGAAGCATATAAACAAGCTCTTCAAGAATCCGGAAACGCGCTGAAATGGCAGTTGGCGAACAAAGATCATGACAATAATAATGGTCTCGGAGCTATCCCTCCAGGAAGTCAAGAGAAGATGAATGGCTTGCCACCGTCGGCCCTCAGACTTAAGGAGGAGTTCGCAAAAAACATGCTCGGCCAGCCCGGTCCGGGCGTTCCTCCTCATCCTCTATTCAACCCCTTCGAGAACCCGTTTGAAGCTAGCAAGAGAATGAAGCTGGAAATGGAAAGAGGCGAAGGCTGGTGGCTGCCTAATTTGCACGGCCAACGTCCGCCAGAAAACATTTTCGACAGCCTAAAACCGAGTCCGAACAGTCTTTTGCAAAACCCTTTGCTGAAATCTAAGGACAGCAGGCGAAACGATACGTGCGAGTACTGCGGGAAGGTTTTCAAGAACTGCTCCAATTTGACAGTCCACAGGAGATCTCACACTGGCGAGAAGCCGTACAAGTGTGAGCTGTGCTCCTACGCTTGCGCTCAGAGCTCCAAACTAACGAGGCACATGAAGACACACGGAAGATTGGGGAAAGACGTCTACCGCTGCCGGTTCTGCGAGATGCCTTTCTCCGTGCCCTCGACCCTGGAGAAGCACATGCGTAAGTGTGTCGTGAACCAAAGCAAGGGTGGGGCTCCTCTCGGCATAATATCTGATGACTCGAACGCGTGCAAGGAGGAGGCCACGTGACTCTTTCCATGGGGAGGGTTTCGCTTGCCGCCACCCGCCCCGCCCAGCCAGATATTCTGATAACCCTACCCCCGCATTTCGATAGTGGAACGGTTTACCAAATAAGGGCCAGTTATATATAAGGTTTATAACAATTTTGCTCCCACACGGAGCGATCCATTCTCATCTAGTCTAATTTCGGCAGACTTCTCTAAAGTCTTTCATCTACTCTCCGGCATTTTGTGATTTGTAGTGGTGGGCATTATTTACTTCGTAAAATCGGTGGTTTGTGTTACTTAAATGTTAACCCTGTATGCATTTAACCTCTATTCCGAAAGGGGTATTTTAGTTTATTGTGTAAACTTGTGTTATTCCCGAAAAATCTTATTGAATGTTTGTCTTTTACTTTGTTGATTCTCAAAGTGCGCTGTATATTTTGCGTATTTATTTGATTAAATGTTTTGTTACACCGTGTACATTGATGGATAAAGGGAGTTTTAAAAAAATCTATGCCAAAGTACTACCGTTGAGTTAAATATCCAAGTATTGTATATTCAACAAATTGTACATTAATTACTTTTAAATTGTTGTGTACGTAATTCCTATTAATATTAACATAGAAATTCCTGTAAATACTTTCTCAAAAGCAATTATATTTAATATAATTTAAACATTCTAGAGTAAAAATGTAAGTTATTGTAAAATTTCGGAAATTTTCCATCGTTCATTCTTACCGTTTTATTACTGTTAGATAATTATTACTGTACTATATTATAATTAATGAAAATGTATCTAACAAAAATCGAAATAGTATGAATATTAATAAATTATTATGATGAAGACAACCACGTTAATTTGTAAGACTGAAAAAAAATTCCAGCTAATTTTAGTTTTTTTTAAAGCTTGTCCATTTAATATCTTCAGTTTCTACTTACTTGATAGATGACATGACACAATTTTGATAAATACCCTTCGATACCATATAAGTATATTCCAAAACTGTCATCGATTGTGAAAAATTAGTTTTGAAAAATCGTTTAAAAACTGCTTTACTGTGTCCGAACTGATTATATTTTCTTGTGGCAAATTTATTGCCTGTATACGTACTTAATTGAATTATACATAGTTCCAATTAATTAATATTAACGCTCGAATAAAATCATTAGTGTCTAAAAACAAAATGTTACTCTAGTTCCATGATAACAAAAATATTCAAAAGGTATTAAAATTTAATCGTTTTAATAATTTCATCGTTATCAAGTCGATACTAAATTGACATTTTGCCTTGTGGTTTTTTTCGACCGTTTAAAAACATATAGTAATAAAAATTTATTTATTTATCATTGCATTATTTACCAAAATCATTTTAGCATAGTACCATCTGCCAGTTTTATCATATAACATTGTTTTAGTGATTTTTATTGGTTTAACAGCGAACGAATTATATGGAAAAAAATGTTGCTTTGTGATAACGGTCTATAATTATTGAATCAAAATTTTGGTTGAATCATGTGAAATTTAAAGGTGTTTACTTGTTTCTTTCAAAAATAAAAATTTCATTTGTTAAAATATATTTTTGTTGTTTTTATTTTATGTTTCACCCCATTTTTTTAATGTTAAGCTAATGAAAATGTTATTTTACATCTGTAATGAAAAAATCTATTAGAATTACAGGGTTAATAAAGTAAAAATAATATTTTCTAGTAGAATCGCAGCAAATAGAGATACCTATCGCAAAATAATATGTCCATTTTCATACAAGTATCTGAAAAAAATTAAAAAAAAAAAACAAATTAACTGACAAAAACTTGAAAGTGTGTCCTGTATGTTTCCACAGGGTAGTTTAAAACAACTTTTTTCGTTGACAGATTTACAAAAAAAAACAAAGAAATCAGGGTTTTGGAGGTTATTATGAAACCAGATCTACTTTTGACATAACATATAAATAAAAATAAAAACATTTTGTGAATATAAACTAACTATTTAGAACATATTGGTAAATTATAAATAAATAAAAAATCAATTAATTTATAGCCGAGACAGACTAATAATTAATTTAGACAACTAATAATTTGTTAGCATATCTTAGAAGTTTAGACGGTAATGTGTAATATATTTATAAAATTATTATAAAGACAACCATCGATTTGTCGATTTTGAAATATCTAAAATGTGATTACGTAAAATGTATTTAAAATCTGCATTGTGATTTCGAAATTCCTACATTTTTATTGTTGAAATGAATTGACGGAAAATAGTGAAACTAAGTGTAACCAAAGAATTTTACAAGATATTTGTAAAGTTTTAACAAATAGCATTCTTGTCGAGTATTCGCAAATGAAGTGGATATATCGATTTTTAAATGATATTTTCGAAATAAACAAAATGTAAGTAAGACACGTCGATTCCACATGAGTTCCTTTAAATAATAAATGTTGCATAATTTTAAGAAGATCCTTATTAATAAGGCGTAACTACTTATATAAATTATTGTAAAACTTTCCCTTGGAATGCAAAAATAATAAATAAATCACTTTGTATATGAAGATCTTTGTTTTTACAAACACAAAATCTTGTATAATATATGAATTCAATTAACCCAAATATATTTTCAATGAAACACTCTTTAAAACGGCCATTTAGTAATTCAAATGTAGCTTTGTTTTAAAATCACTAAAAATATTTTATTATAACTTAATTATAATGTCTACCGGTTTCGAAGCTAACCGCTTCTTTATCAAGAATAAATAATAGTATTAAAGAAGCGGTTAGCTTCGAAACTGGTAGACATTATAATTAAGTTATAATAAAATATTTATAATGATTTTAAAACAATGTTACATTTTAATTATAAATTGGAAAATAACAGAGTTTGTACTTCAAATCTAAATTATATTTGTTTTATAAGTCAAATGTAAATCCAATTAACATTGATATGATTATTTTACCAGTTGTAAAAAACCGTTGTTTTTTTTTAAATTCTAAAGTAATTTTGAAGATCTGTCTTTTTCTGTTTAAATGAATATCAAACATCACTGTGAGATATTTGGTATTGTGTAAACTAATGAATGTTTTCATACCTACCCCGTGTAAACTTGCTGTCTAAATTTACAATAAAATTCATAGAGGTTAAACTTAAATTAAATGTGTTTGTAGATGTTAACAATATTATTATGGACACTTAACGTATTATTAAAATTGTTGTATTAACCATTAAAGAAAAGGTAAATAAATTACATTTTGATGTGTGTTATAAAAGAAAACCATTACAGAAATACAGATGTCATTCATTATAATATAATAACAAAATAAATACATTGAATGAATAATTTGTCGTTTTATTATGAACTACCCGAAAAATAAATATGAGATGCAAATACTTGCTTATTCGAAATTAAATTGTATATATATAAATATATATATATATATATATATATATATATATATATATATATATATATATATATATATATATATATATATATATATATATATATATATATATATATATATATATATATATATATATATATATATATATATATATGTATATATATATATATATATATATATATATATATATATATATATATATATATATATATATATATATATATATATATATATATATATATATATATATATATATATATATATATATATATATATATATATATATATATATATATATATATA
This sequence comes from Brachycentrus maculatus, assembly GCF_059751285.1. Classification (NCBI taxonomy): domain Eukaryota; kingdom Metazoa; phylum Arthropoda; class Insecta; order Trichoptera; family Brachycentridae; genus Brachycentrus; species Brachycentrus maculatus. Next base: position 12,344 of record NW_028280846.1, on the reverse strand, counting down.
TATATATATATATATATATATATATATATATATATATATATATATATATATATATATATATGATACAATGATTAAAGAAAACACCTCGTTTTTTACCACTTGAGTTTTGTTATAGACTACATGTTTCAGAAGTTAAACTTCCATCATTCAGGTCTGTATAATAACTAAAATAGAAAATATAAAATGTAGTCTATAATAAAACTCAAGTGGTAAAAAACGAAGTGTTTTCTTTAATCATTGTAACATGTCTTACCACAAAGTTAATGCCGAAACAATAAATAAAATATATATATGATCACTTACACCAGCCTTTGACAGCCGTCAGCCCCGTAAATGCCCAGACTTCCATATCCTTCTTCATCTTTGATGAGATACCAACTAATGAGATGCAAATACATTTCAAGATTTTTCACTAAAGTTTTACTTGGTAAATACCACTATATCTTAACATCTATTGTGACACGTGTTTTGATGCAGTCCGCATCATTTCCAAACACCAATAGATCATCAGGATATTTTAAGATATAGCGGTATTTATCAAGTAAAACTTAAATTAAAAATGGATAGATATTACCACAAAGTGACTGCCGAATCAATTAATGATAACATTTCAAGATTCCTGTTGATATATCTAAACAAATGAAGAAGCCTAGATATTTACAAAAGCACCAAAAATAAAAGTAATTGAAAACAAAGTTTTAGTTTTATTTTTAAAGATTTATAAAATAAAACTAACTTAAGCATTCACTTTTGGATTTCACTTTTTCAATTATTGATAATACTATTACAATAATACTATATCCATTAATATTAATATAATGAACAAAGAGGAGATATATATATATATATATATATATATATATATATATATATATATATATATATATATATATATATATATATATATATATATATATATATATATTATATATATATATATATATATACATATATATATATATATATATATATATATATATATATATAAATATTAAATTTAAATTTTACTAAGTAAATACCAATATTTCTTAAAATCTACTATGACACGTATTTCTATGCATTCCGCATCATTTTCAAACACCTTAACATACCTTTTTATTTTTCTAACCCTTTTCTGGGACCCAATGGTGTTTAGGGCACTACATAGTTTTTTTTTATTAAGACGTTATAAACTTTAAAAACTTCCAACTCAATTTTTAAATAAAAAGTATTTATTTAATGAATTTTGACGATACTCATACATATCGCTCAATCCTTTCAACAACGTCATATATCAAAAAACTTATTTTTTGATATATGACGTTGTTGAAAGGACCGTTTTAAGTTTTTTAAAGTTTAGGAATATAACGAAATGTATTAAAAATAAATATCAAGCTACTTTTTGAATTTTTTACAGTGCAACACATCTTTTAAGGTAAAACCTGAATTTTATTTTTCATTTGAAAAATATTTAGTATATTTAAAAAAATACCTACACAATACCTTTTCTTCAAAATGCAAAACAACACTTTCTGCCCTATGGCGGGTAAATATTCAGTTAAAAATATACCGCTTTGCTGGGATATAGTACATTTTCTGGGCATTCCGAAAACATACAAAAACTGAAAATTGCCGATTTTTTTTATATATGACGTAGTTGAAAGGAGTGAGCGATATATCACCTGACTGAATCAAGATGCTGCAAGAGCTCAGACACATCAATGAGATGCGACATTCAACACTATACACACTCTAACATGGGATTTTTCGATCCATGCATTCTTTGCTTTTAAAGCTGCATGGCAACATACTGTAATGCATCGGGCGATGACTTGTCGTAGATAGAGATGCGACGTCTATCGCTGGGAGATTTTTTTTTTTTTTAAATATGGAATGGCGTTGCACATGTAAAACAATGCATTTGCCAATGTCAAGTTAATTGAATTCTTAATTATAAAATATGATATGATAAAAATTATAAAGATAAACTATAAATTTATTTTATTTAATTTTAGAAAAACAACTAACAGTCTGTACAAATTTGGGTTCCTGCTCGCCAGGATGAGATGGATATCTGTAGGGAGGGGAATAAGCGGGGCCAGAGATTTAAAGAAATTTGGCATTTGGTCATTTATTGGGCAAACAAAGAATATATGGTTAAGGTCTTCCTCTTCGCAACGACACTCGCAAATGGGGGAGTCAAAGACACCAATCCTCGCAAGGTGCTCTCTCGTACAGCAATGACCCATCCTCATTCGACAAATGGTGGATGTATCTTTCTTGTTCATCAATACTTTCCTAAACCAAGGACGGGACGGGACAGTAGGCTGAATGAGAGAGTAATGTTTTCCCTTTGAAATTTTGGAGGAGTTCCATTTGAGGGACCAGCTGGAAGACTTATCAATATTTGGAATTGTCAAAAGGTCATCAGATGGGTAGTTGGAGAAATTCGTACTTCCATTTAAAACGGCTTCCTTAGCTAGAGAGTCGGCTTTTTCATTTCCCGGAATGCCATGGTGGCTTGGAATCCAGGCGAGAGAAACCTGAACGTTTTTTTCTTTGAGTAAATATAATTTCTCACGGATTTGGAATATTAAATGGGATTGGGCTTGTTTGAAGGGATTGCTGCTAATTTTTTGAAGAGAGCTTAGAGAGTCGGATAAAATGAGGCACTTTTCAAACTTTTTGGTCATAATGTAGGAAAGAGTTTCTCTTAAAGCCAAGCATTCCGCAGTAAAAACTGACGAAGGTTGAGGAAGTTGGAATTGGGCACAGTAACCATCATCGTGGCTGTAAAAAGAAGCTCCTGAATAGCCAGATATTTCCAATTTGGATCCGTCTGTGAAGAATAAAGACCAGTCTTTCCATTTTGATTCAATTATGGAGTTGAAAAGGGAAATCGGACTAGGGGATTTAGTCCCTACTCCAATGTGGGTTATAATATTTGGGGAAAAAATATGATGAGAGTAAGGGAAGTTATAAAGGGAGGGGGTGGGAGATCGGAATATTTCTGGGATAAATTTTGACAGTTTTTCAAAACTTTTTGCGAGTGCTGGATAAGGCCTATTATGTAACAAACGGTTAGATGTTACAGAGTTTAGTAATTTCTTAGATGCCAAAAGAGATGGGTGATTTTCAAAAGCTAAACATTTTATCATGTATCTGTCAGATAGATATTGTCTTCTAATGTCTAGAGGAGGATCCATAGCTTCTAATTGGAGGGCATTTGTGGGGGAAGACTTCATCGCACCCAGGATGATTCTTAAGCATTTGTATTGAATAACAGACAGTTTATTCAATAAGTATATTGGGAGGGGGTCAATTATGATACTGCCATAGTCTAATTGGCTTCTAACAAAAGCGTTGTAAAATAGTTTTAGAGTAAGAGGATGAGAGCCCCACCAAACTCCTGCTAGAGCTCGGAGAGGGTTAATTTTTCTTTCACATTTTGTGATTACAGAATTTATGTGAGGGGCCCATGACAATTTCCTGTCAAAAATAATTCCTAAAAATTTAGCCTGATTACTTATAGGAATGGAGATATTGTCAAATTTTATAGAGTTAAATGGGATTTTATGTTTTTTCGAGAACAATACTATTTGGCTTTTTGAAGTAGATAGTTGAAGGCAATTAGAAGTGAACCAAGTATTGAGAGAAGTCAAGGCTGATTCAAGTTTATTAATAGCAGTTTTCATATCTTTATGTGATATATATATTACAATATCATCCGCATACTGCAAGATTTTGCATTTTCTCGAGACTGTTGATTCCAGATCGAAAGTATAGATATTATATAGTAAAGGACTAAGTACAGATCCTTGAGGGAGGCCCTTCCAGATTTTTCTTTCTATTTTTTTATACATCCCATTTACAATAATAGTTCTTTCTTTTAATATATTTAGAATCACCTGAACAATCTTAAAAGGAAACTTTAACGAGCATAGTTTAACTTTGAGGACATTAAGGTCCACATTATCATAAGCTCCACAAATATCGATAAAAGCTGCAGCGGTGCATTCATTTTGAGAAAACGCTACTCGAATATCTGTTGAGAAAATAGAGAGATTATCGGTGGTTGATTTGTTTTTACGGAAACCAAATTGTGAAGCAGACAGTAAGGAATTGCTCTCCACAAACCAGTCTACTCTATTTTTTATCATATGTTCAAAAAGCTTTAGCATACACGAAGATAACGCTATGGGGCGGTATGAATCTCCCTTCATTGGGTCTTTATCAGGTTTTAGAATAGGGATTATCCGCTGAATTTTCCAATCAGCTGGAATTATTCCAGTTTCAAATATTTTATTTAGTATATTAATATATTTAAGTAAAATTTGTTGTGGAAATTTTTGAATCAAAGAGTATGGGATCATGTCTAAGCCGGGGGATGAGATTTTAACATATTCTAGGGGAAGTAATAACTCCTCAATCTGGAAAGGTGAGTCAAACCAAGATTCTTGATTGAGAATGACTGAAGAGTGGGATGGGAGTTCTTGGATTGTTGGAACATGAGAAGGTGCCAATTTGTCAACGAAATCGTAGATCCAAGCTGAATCATCGGAAATTTTTCTGAGTGACGAAGAAGATGGGGACCTAAATTTTCGTATGGCTGTCCAAACATCTGTCAATGGGGTTTGAGGTGAGAGAGCGCAACAGAAAGATTTCCATCCTATTCGTTTTTTCTGTTTTAATATTTTTTTTGTCTCAGCTTGAACTCTTTTAAACTCCAAAAAATTTAATTCACTCATATCATTTTTATATTTGGACATACAATTTTTCCTATTTTTAACAGCTAGACTGCACTCGGAATCCCACCAAGGGCATGGCGACGGATTCCTCCGAGTCTTTGGATTTATTTTAGGGGTGGTAGAATTAACTGCGGACATAATTGTGTCTATAAATTTAGAATACTCCAGTGGGATATCGAAGTCGCTCGCAGGATGAGATTTGGAATTATTTTTTTCCAAAATACTAACAAAGTTAGTCCAGTCAGTTTTTTTAAAATTATAAATGGTGTTTTGAGTTCTAGGGGTGATGCGAGACTTAAGAGGTATGTGAATAGTGATTGGGAAATGGTCACTCGAATGAGGATCGTCTAAGATACTCCAGGTTACCCTGGATGCTAAATCGTTAGAGCATAATGAGATATCAACAGCGCTCTGTCTATGAGATGGAGAACTTAATCTGGTAGGAGAACCGTCGTTAAGAATACATATATCGTTATCATCAACGAAACTTAAGATGTTTCTACCTGAGCGGTCTGTATAAGCACTCCCCCAGCTGAGAGAATGTGCGTTGAAATCACCTAGTATGAAAAATGATTTGGGTAACAATTTAACTATATTATTCCAGCCAGACAGATCAAAAGGGATGTTAGGGGGAATATATACTGAAATATAGGATACATTGTTTATAGATGCTGCAACAATTTGGAAAGATGAGGAGTTAGGGACTAGGATGTGGGAATAGTGAAGATGGTTTTTAATAAGAAGGGCTGCTCCTCCTCTACCATCGGGTCGGTCATCACGCAGGCAAATATAACCTGGGATAACAAAGTTGTATCCTGGCTTGAACCAGGTTTCTGATAAAGCAGCTATGTCAATTTTGTATTCCTTTAGAAGGGAACATAAATCTATTTTATTCGAAATAGCACTACGGCAATTCCACTGTAAGATAGATAATTTTGACTCCATCTCGTTAAGATGAGAGTCTTGTGTAATAGGGGTGATTATGTTATTAGAGGAGATTGGAATTTTGTGAGGCATTGTGATTTTGGAGAGTTGAATTGGAAGTGGTTTTGGCAGCGTTGTACGGTTTTTGGGGGGAGTTTTCGAAAATTGAGGTAATAAGTATGATTAATTGAGAAAGTACTTGTGATAAATTATCAGGTGTTGTAACACTGGCCTCTTTATTGCCAGACTGAAGAGCACAACCATCGGGAGAATTTGTATACGGTAAAAAGGAAATGGACTTTAATTTATCAAGAGTTGATTTGCTAATGTTAGGAAGAAACAATGACCTCGGAGCGGATTCTTTATAAACCGTCTTGTTATACGACAAAGGTTGTGAATGAGAAGATTGTTGGATATTACGGGATTGTGAGGAAGTGGTAGACTTTGTAATATCTGCGTATGATTTTCCCTTGCTAAATGTGGACTTGGCAGCCTCGTTATATGAAATATTTTGTTCAGTCATGCTCCTCTTAATTAAATTTTGCCTCAAATATTCAGGACATATTCTATTGGTAGCTAAATGATTACCTGAACAATTTACGCATGTAGCATTCTGAATTTCAACTTCGCAAGTCTCACCCATATGCTCCAATCCACACTTGAAACATCTAGGTTTGGACCTGCAAATTGTCTTGGCGTGTCCATAACGACAGCATGCAAAACAAAGAATTGTAGGATAGATGTATAGCTCAACGTCTATTACCGAATAGAATGAAAATATCTTTTTAGGGAGAATCTGCCCTTGAAAAGTAAGAATAACAGTTTGGGTGGGTACCCACGAGAATTTTTGGTCTACAGGCGACGTGACTTTTCTAGAAAGTCTTCGAGATTTCATAATCATACCACATTCATTTGGAACCTCGATATTTTTTACAATCTCTTCATGGGTCCACTCTAAAGGGATACCCCTGACCAGGCCCATGCGAGAGACCATATGGTACGGGATAAATACTTTATAGTCATATGTTTCCAAAGCATTATCATCAATAAAACTATTTGCCGCTGAGTATGTCAAAAATTGTACAGAAATCCGGTTTCGGCCGATAGATTTTATTCCTGCACGAGGAACAATACCAGGAATATTTAGGGATTGCAAAAGTTTGCCAAAATCGATGATATTCAAAGAGAAAGAAGAATTGGGGACAACGTTTTTTTGGACAAAAACGCAGAAAGGTCCACTGTCTCTTTCTGTGTATTTGTTTTTGATATATTCTGACTGTAAGGAAGAAGGATCATTAGATGTTGAAGGGGATAAGGTTTTCGGAGTTGCATTATGAATATCTTTGGCAGAATCAGTTTTAGAAATTTTTCTGATTTTGTTGGGGAGGATTGGAGACGTGGGTAATGAAGAGTTGGAAGAAGATGTAGATGGGATGTCGGGAGGCTCCTTACGACGTGTTTTAATTCTTTCCATAATTATTCAGAAATAATCCAATGAGTGTATAGAAAGAAAAATATATGTATATAAACGAAAAATATTATATGCAACTAAAAAATATTATTGTTGCAATTTACTATTACAACTAGGAAAATAATAAAGTACGAAATTTAAGAATTAAAATAATAAAATAACGATAGATTTGGCTTATCTGATAAGTAATCCTTAATCAGCAACCATTTAAACTATAAACAACTTATGAAATATCGAAAAAAACTCAAAATATGACAAAATTATTGGAGCTATGTAATATATGAACTGACAAACACAACTGTCAAAACTCCTCGCTGGGAGATATATGGACACTAAAGTATTCGAGTAACAAAAAACTAGGACATCACAAGGATACTGCTAAATCATACAGAGTTGATCGTGATTAGGTTATTAGATAATATTGAGTTAAAAATGAAATTTTAGATTAAGGGGAGGGTAGTAGCTGTTATTATTTTTATTAACTTATTTTAAATATTTGAAATTCAGACTTAGCTTCATATACGTTTCATTTATTGATTCGTTAGTAAATAGCACTATTTCTTAAAATCTACTTTTAAGAAATAGTGGTATTTACCAAGTAAAAATAATAATTAAAAATTCATGTACGTTGTTTGAAAATGATGCGGAATGGATCCAAACCACTATTATCACTATTACACTATACAAATACCACTATTTCTTAAAACTATAAATTTTAAGAAATAGTGGTATTTGTCAATTTGAACTTAAATTAAAAATTGATGAATATTGCTACAAAGTGACTGCCAAATCAATGAATAAACATTAAAAAACTAAGGTTGTATAAATTTGGCTCTCTGATAATGGTTAAAAAAAAAACATTTTTATATAAAACTAACATTCTTTCATACAATATTTAGTCAAGCCCGTAAATTCAATTTTTTTTTATTTCTAGATTTTTAGTCATTTCTGGATACTAAGGATATATTCCTTCAAAATAGCCATCGTGGGCTACAAATAATTAAAAATCATATTGACAATAAGATTTTGTCGACGCGTTTGCTACCGTACTGAATTTCCAGAAGGGTGAAAATAAATATAAATGATCCAATATTATTCTGGACAAGAAACGTCATCTTTCGCCACCTTTCCTCATGTATTTAACAATCAAGATAACACCGCTTATATCCGATGCAGTGCTTTTTATACTATTTGGTAGGGATAAAGGTAAGAATAAAAAATAAAATCATGAAATGATGTGAAAAAATATATAATAAATAAATATAATCAAACTCCATTTACGTAAATACAATCCCTTATAAACACTTTAAACTGTAGTTGGATGTGAAAGCCGAAAAAAGCTTGATATGACCAAGTATATCAAAAAGCTGAGAGATCTGAAGTCGGAACAATCGGTGGGTACATTCAGAGAGAAGTAGGAAGAAGGAAGTAATATTTGCAAAGACAGAATGGTATGGCGTACTATTCTCCCAGTCAATCCCTGTGAAAAAGTAACGATCTTTCAGACGAGTGTGCGGCAAAACGATGTACGATAGATATTCATGATAAAATAAGGGATGAATGCAAGGCTGCGATAAACATTATCGATACAATTGTGTAAGGATTGTCGAAATGGTTTGGATAAGTGGAACGAGTGAGTAGCCAAAGAATAGCTTAAAACAATATGACATGAATGTAATTAGCAATAGGAACAGGGCAAGAAAACTTGTGGCATGTTCAAAAAAGTTAAATAATTCAACATGGTCAGCGACGGAATAATCGGAAGATGAATATTGTATGAGGATATGTATAAATGTCGACGAGGTGAAAAATATTAGCTAATATGGTGTGGTTTGGTGTTCTATGCTCTCTCCTTACCCCTGAGGACAAGCGGCGTGATGGTTAGTTAGATTTTAAAGAAAAATACAAGTCGTCATCAGAAATGTTACCATAATTGCCGTCATCCAGGCGTATTTGATGAGATGAGAAGGAAATATCTTATTGAATTATCAATAAATATCACATAAGTATATATATTACAACAGACAATATTTTTTTAAGCTTGGTGTATATTAATACGGGTAATAAAAATCGCAACATAAATCGAAAAATAAAACGTGCAAAGAACATAAAAATTATTTTGCAAGTGTAATTTGAGACTAATTAAATTAAAATTATTAAAAGTTTGGTTGGTTGTTGCATAACTTAAAGTTAATCCACTTAAAAATCAATCTGGAATCAATGTGTATTTAAACGTTATTGGAATATGTACAAATATTCCCATAAGAAAGTATTTTACTTACTTAGTAGTTCTACTGCACGATAGATGGCAGTATACAAAATATAATCCAACGTCGCGCATTCATGATTTGAGAAAGGTTCGCTTCTTTGCTAGCATCGAATTATTCGAACTTCGTGTCGTATTTGTGATTTTATTTCATATTAGTTAATTTTAATAATTAATTATTTTTGTATTAATTTTTTGTTGTTTTAATTGACCACCTGCGTTAACATATTATTATTATTTGTGTAAAGATGGTGCTTAAATTAAATTGTTGTATTTAATAATATATTTTACTGATTACAGTTTGATGTTTAATATTATGTATCGGAATTAATTGTTCGCTTCACTCGTCTTATTTTAACTGTGGTTAGGAAAGAGACTGATAATACTGAAATGAAATATGGTAAATACTTTTAAAGCCTTTAAATATTTTGGTATTAAGTATGTACTTTGAGATTAAATTATTCGGTACATACGGATAAAACCACCTCTGCGGCGTGGTTGAGTAGACGAAACTATCGTCGCGGATTCTTCTACTGCTACACTTACCCACATCCAGTGGTGCATAGGGAACTTTAACGAGTTGATGCAATATTAAGTTGATCGTTAATTATATAAACCCAAGGTGTAAATTTATTTCCAATTGGGCTGGATGTTTATGATGTGTTATTATATTTTTTTGTTTGTTAGTAACGAACCATCACTCCGCTTCCTCGCAGGGGTAGTCAGAGAGAATAGAACGCCACACTACTCAAACATTCTTCGCCTCTTCCACATTCACTCATCTCCTCACACATACTCGCCGATCATTTCGGCTCCTGAACCGACAAACCGAAAAAAGTATTTGACAAACCTGACCTTGCCAAGTTATCCTCGGTCTTCCTCCGCTCCCTTTTCCAACAGAATTCGTCTCATAAATTTGTTTTACCGTTCTTTCCTCAATCATTCGTTCCACATGTCGCTCACTCCTTTCAAGAACGTCATAAATGAAAAAATTGATTTTTTTGGAGAAAGTTTTAAAATTTTAAAAATATAATATAATGTATTAAAAATAAATATCAAACCACTTATTAATATCTTTACTGTGCAACAGATATATTAAGGTAAAACCTGAAGGTTTTTTTCTCCATTTGAAAAATATTTAGAATATACATATATATAAAAAAATTAAACAATACCTTTTCTTCAAAATGCAAAATCAACACTTACTGCCCTGTAGTGGGTAAATATTAAGTTAAAAATATGCCTCTTTTGCTGGGATATAGTACATTTTCTGGTCATTCCGAAAACACGCACAACCGAAAATTGACGATTTTTTATTTATGACGTTCTTGAAAGGAGTGAGCGATGCCCAAACCATCTCTCAACATAACTCCTCTTAATTTTATCGATAATACTTTAAAAATACTTTAAGGCATTAAATGTAATTATTATTATTATTATAACTAACGGAAATATGGAGTCGAATGTTCCAATTGGACTCACACTTGGAGTTATCCAATCAGAAAGCTAGCCCAATGGGGTTGGTGGAAATCCTCTTATCACCATTTACACCATGTTCGTTAGCCGTTACTTACGTTAGCTAACGGATCCGTTACTACAGGCTAAAGCTCACTCATACAAAACGAAGAGATAACATTGGGCTTTGAGTCTGTATGAACAGATTACTCCATAGATTCTTCAGGGGGGGGGGGGCGGTAGATTAAGGGTAGGTAATGAATGGAGCTATTTGGGGTGAGAAAACCTAATTTCATAAAAAATGTATATGATAATGCCAATTCACATTTTGAAACTTTTTGTAAATAATATGTTATTTTTGATAAATACCACTATTTCTTAAAATCTATTGTGATACGAGTTTGGGTCCATTCGGCATCCTTTTCAAACAAAGTATATGAATTTTTAATATTATTTTTGATATCTCATCAAAGACGAAGAAGAATATGGCAGTCTGGGCATTTACGGGGCTGACGAACGTCATAGGCTGGTTTAAATGATCACTTTACACACGTGTGACGTGCTCCAATTCTACCCATTATTGACAACCAAACTACTCAAATTCTATTTATCATATGAACCAATTTTGGAACATTGTTCTTGAATCACTAGAACTTCACTGGAGACATCTATTGGTGAGATGAAAATACGCTTTTTATTGAGCAGAAACTATTTTATTAATTATAATCGCACACATCGCTCGCAAAATACTCCTATAATTGGAGATAATCCAGATTTGTGAACAAGTATTTGGACACACTCAAAATGTTGTAAATAATATGTGTTTGTATAATTTTTTGTCTGCCTTCTTCTTCACTATCTAGAATCACTAGGAGCTAGATATTACATAACAAATACAAATTTACAAAACCCAATTTGATATTTAATGAGTATGATTATGAATGGCTAGAAATATTGATAATATATCGTAGCCATACTGGCAAAAAACGTTAACTCCAAAATCCCTGTTTGGATAATCCCTGCTATTTAAGCTTTTAAACTAGCCCATGACGGTCGTCAGCCCCGTAAATGCCCAGACTTCCATATTCTTCATCGTCTTTGATGAGTTGTCAAAAATAATATTATTTAATAAGCTTTGCCTGGGGTGAATCGTTGTTCGGACTACCTAGATGTTGACAATAGTGAGGAGGATTTGAAACGACGGTTCGCGAGTTGCCAGAATGTAGTAGCGGACAGATAGCGATAGAAGTTTTAGGAGGTTTTAGGAAATAACCGATTTAACGAGACGAGTGGTTTGCTGATCAACGGCCGTTACTAACGACTTTCCTTAGGGTGGCGGATGTCGGAAGGGGGAGGGGGCGGGAGGGAGGAAGGGTTGGCAGGTACGTACCCACGTGTCTGATCCACCGATTCATAAACTGTAGATACCTATTATTTATTATGACCACCAAGTTATTAATTTTATTTGAAAAAATATATACTTTATACATATTTTTTATTT